>NW_009216061.1:21410-45656 GCF_000690835.1 Fulmarus glacialis | reverse complement strand
GAAGCAGTGAATCAGGATATCCTCCAAATATCAAACATGTTGGAGATTGGTTGCATGATTCATGTTAGAGCTGACATTTATCCCTGCTACGGGTTTTTTTCCCCTGCTTTCCACCTGCCAAAGATCACTCCTTCCAGACACCAAGGTTGTCATTAATACTGCAGGAGATCCGTTCCCGCTCTGCTCTCACCTTGGGTCATGCTGAGAATGGTGGCTTCCTTCAAATGTGCTGTTTCAAGCATTAGCTCAAACATCAGGGCTCCACTGAACCCTAAACCTCACACAGAGATTTAAGCTTATGACAGTGGCTCAGCTGACAGGTAGTAACTTGTCAGCTTGAAATACTCATTTAAAAAGCTTAAAACAGAAAAAAACGTCACATATAGTGGCCTAGGGCCTTCTTCAAACACCTTTGTTATCAAAGCCCTTATTCTGGGGCTGAGCTAGACCTGGTCAGCTCCATTGTGGCAGCAATTCTTGAAAAAAAATTTGATTTGAACCAGTTAGATTCATCTCCCCTCAGCTGAGATTTACATCTTGGAAAACAAAAATCAAACTCAGAAAATTCAGTGGAGAACAGCCTTGGCCTAAGATGCAAAGCACAGATTCACGTTCTGGTGTCTCTCTGTTTGTGTTCAGCCCTTTAGATATGAGGACAGTTGCAGAGATTGGACAGCAAGGGTTTGGACTGGGCCTTTCTTTAGCAGGAAACCAGGCAAACTTCACATTATCTCAGTGTAAAACCATTAATCACCCCGGGCTTCCTCATGAGTTTCATGAACTTTCCATTGACCCTGAACAGAGTTTTGAGTTTAATGAGGCCTAAAAGTAGGAAAGTGTCTTGGGATTTGTCAGAACTGCTTTGCACAGCAAAATGGAAGAGCAGGAAACAAAAAAAAATTAGAAAAACAGCCATTAAAGTAGCAAATGAAAGCAGAAAAAGAAAGAAAATTGTGTTGAGATGTTGTGACTAGAGAGCGTTCTTTGGGACCTCTTTTCAAGATGCTGAGGAGTAGAGCGTACACTGGTGTGGAGGAAGCAAGCCACGCATGAGGAGCCCTGTTACCATGTAGACAGGGTAACAGTCCAGGCTGTAACTATTTTTTTTCCTTTTTTCAGACTCTGAGGGCTGTATTTCAAAATACAGTGAGCTTGTCTTTAAGCTTTTTTCTTGGTTTTTTTGTGGGTGGGTTTTGTTTTTTTTTTTTAATCACCCCGTTATGGGTGTTGTTTGTGCCTCATTCCAGACACTAATTATGTGGAAATAATTGTCTAATCTTCAGAGATATTGAGCGTGTGATTAAAAGGCAGCCAACTGAGAGTGGGTGTAGTTGGACTGCTCACCGATTCTTCTCTGGATTATGGAGGCGTTGGTGGCAACTCCACAGCAAAAACTGAGTTGGAGTTTTGGCACTTCCAACTGGCTTGAACTAGTATCCAGCATCCACTTCAAGGATATTAATGGCACCCCTCTGTGTCAACTTGATAATAACACAGAGTATACAGAGTTGAATACTAGACTTGAAGCTCCTGACTACACAGATACCTCTGATTTAGTCAGACTATATCTTTCAGAAACACTGAGGGCTGTTTGTCCTCTAGCCACCATTTGCAGTCAGATGCTTTATGTCATTTCTGCTGCAGACGCAAACCCACCTGCTGACACGCACTACCAGAAACTACGTAAAAAAGCAGAGCAAGTTAAGAATATTTAAAAGATGTACTTTTAGTCATGCCTTTTTATGTTGGAAATATCTTGAGACCTCTGGTTTTCTTATCTTTATCCCTCTGTATTTAGCTTTTCCTTGTTTATTCAGAGAAGATGCGTAGCTATAAATTGTGTAGCAAAAAACCCATTTCCTTTGGTTTTAATTCCCTCCTTTTCCGCTCTTGAAACTTCTGAAGAGATTAGGCAGGTTCAGAACTGGCTTTGCTGTGTTGGATTTCACATTTAGAACTTAACTGCTTTATCATATCTTTTTTTGTGCTGCTGCTGAAGTTTCTTGCCACCTTCATTATGTATCTCATTGGATATTCATTTGGATTAGTGTTAGATTTTGACATTTTTCTATTTGCCTTCAGGAGATCACATTTCAAATGGCCCCTGCTACGAATTTCCTTTTCTACAATTCCTCCAGGTACTTGTTTCCGATTTTTTTTTTTTTCATCTCTGCTGCCTTTTGGGATGAGAGAAGTCTCTTATCTCACTTAATCAGTAGGTTTAACGTCATCCCGTAGGACGTCAACTTTCAGATTTGTCACTGGTTTCAAGGTTGGATCTATGTGTTCAGAATATTTTGGTAGGCATTTGTCATTTGAAGACCTTTATACTTAAAAAAAAAAATACTCTCTTTTAGCCTCTCAGGATTGTTCTTGTCTCTAGAGAGAATTTTTTGGAAGTTCAAGAAAATCCCTTAGCCTTTGCTTGAGGCATCAGAGTGAAAAACGGGGAGGATTTTTTTGGACTTACTAAAATTGTTCATCCTTCTTCTGATGTTTTATTCTCAAAAAATCTTCTGCACCCTAACACACTTTATATGCAGCTCCCAAAAGAAAAAAGGAGAAAAGACTCAGTGCAGGAAAATGAAGGTGTTTCAAGAGAAAGTTCTAGAGGCAGAGGTTGCTTCCATACCAATTTCAGTATACCCATAATATCCTTCCTCTGATACAAACATGCAGTTAAGAACACCCAAGTTACACCTATTTCTCGCCACAGTGCTTTTATCTGAATACCTGATTACATAGGGGTATCATTTCTTCACAGAGTTGGAGGTTGGGAAAGCACAAATTATGTGAATACTAAAGTGTAGTGTGGTCCAAGATCACAGCATTCCCAGTGATGGGCTTCACAGCAGTCTTGATTTGTCTGTCTCACATCTTAATTTCCAATCTCAAATCTGTGCTGTGTTCTGCAAGCAAGAGCAGATAATTCAGGAATGGAGAAACTGAGGATCAAGTTTTTCCCGTACATGAGAGCAGAGAGCTTTCTTTGACTTCACCGAGGCCTTCTTCAGGTATCTGGAAGTGGAAGTCGCCTTCAGGCATTAAAATTAACACCTTTTGACTAGGCTAGAACATTCCTTCTCTCTTGGCAGGCTGCATCTTGGTTGCTGTGGGAACGAGCATTTTTAATTTTCTGACTTCTGTGTACATCCAAAATTGTAACTGTGATGTACTCTGTCACTAAGGTAGCTTTGGGGGTTTGCAGGGAATCGAGCCATCAGAAAGCATTTTATGAAGCACTTCCTTCCCTCAGAATCACTTTGGTGCATCTCCAAGGGGCATCTTCATGAGGCTTTTTGGAGACCTGCAATTCTCATTCATCTTAGTGAGTAATTACAGAATAAAAAAGGAACAGTGACAGATCATTTAGTCCTTCCCTTCCCTTCTTAAGCCATCCCTAAGCTACCCCATGTTGGACAGTCACCACAGGCATTCTGCTTCAGTGCTTTACAGTTTTAAAGCTGTACCGGTGTCTGACCTTGCTCTCCTGTGGAAGGTTAAGCTGCGACTTCTTGGCCTCCCCCCGTGGATGTGGAGAATGGTTTACTATCTTAGTGTTCGCAGCATCTCTCTGTGTCTTTGCAAAATGTTGCCAAGTTCCATTCAATCTTCTCCCCTTAAGGCTGAGCAACCCCAGACCTTTCCAGCTTTAATTGTAGGTCACATTCTGTGGCCTTCTCCTCAGTGCCGTTGCTCCCCTCTGAACTCTCCGGAGGAGCCAAATGTTTCTTGAAGTGGACTCTCTGTCCTGGCTGATGCTTTCCCAGTGCGGAGTGGAGTGCAAGAGCCCTTTCATGTCTTGCATGTGACACACACTATTTACCCGTCCTGGGGTTGGGTTTGCTCCGTTTTGCAACATTGCAACATGTTGATTTGAGCTGAATTTGTGATCTGCTGTAGCCTCGGTACTGTTTTCTGCAGACTAACCATTTATTCCTTATGCTTCGTGGTTCGTTGTTCTTCCCTCAGGGTGAAATATGTTGTGTGTCCCTATTGAATTGCGTCCTTGTTATTTCAGACTATTTTCCCAATTTGCTAAGATTATTTTGATATCTAATCCTGTCAAGCAACATACTGGAGAGCATTTGGAGTCTTTCAGCTGGGGTCTTGTTGGTGTGACTTTAACAATATAGGAGAGAAAAGGAAGAATGTGGACAGATGGTTCCAAGTGATGGAGTTACCATGGCTTAATGTGTTCCTGCTCATCAGCTGAGACGTGGTAATGGACCATTTGCATTCTCCTGACCCATTGCATTCACAAATAAGATGTATTTAGATTCTTTCATCGTTGATTATTAGGGACCTTAGCTCAGCTTGTGAGCAGTAACTTGACTGCTTAACAGTATCTGGATTGATAGCAGGTGTCCAGGCCCAGCACCTCCCATTCTGTTGCATACTGAACAGCATAATTAATCCTATTAGCTCTATTTTGAGGCAAAGGGCAGTTTCATTCCTGCATCTCTGAATTCTGCTCTCACACCTAGGCTTGTGTTAAGGACCAGCTCATTTCTGTGAACACGCTATGGGAGGTGATGTTTGCTTGTCTGGACTGTAGATAAAACCACGTCAGGGATGAGCAGTTTTACAACCCAAGCTAGAACGCACTGTCTGTTCTGCAAAGCCCTTCCAGAGTGTATCTTATCTGCTGAGGGAAAAATGCCGTCTAGAGTTACAAGCTGCATCTCTCTCCTGTGCTGTCATAACACATCTGCCACAGCCGCTTTTTGGGAAGTGTGTTTGGAAGATAGAAGGGCACCTTCTTCCTAATTATTATAACAAAGCGTCTCTCCTTTGAATTCTTAGATGAATTAGCAGTCTCCGCTCATTAACTGCTACCTGTATCTCTCGGAGCCTATGGATAATAGTTGCAGGTAGGACGTATGTGTTTGTTTTAATAGGCCTGCTGGGACCCCTCCTATTAAATGGTGCAAGTCCTCGAGGAGGTATGTGAAGGAGCAATAAATAGTGTATCATCAGATTACCTTTAACCAGTCTAAAATTAATTTCAAACATCCAGAAGAGGAGAGACCAGCAGTATTTTGCCCACCAGTATTGCTGCTGTTGTCTTCTGCTTAACCTTCTTGAACTGTTCCTCCCAGAATTACTCTTTGCTTGTCAAATTACCGATCTTTGCCAGAAGTAATCACCTCTGCTTCACTGACATCTGAGCCCTGTTGCCCAAAGAAAGGAGAAAACCTCTTTCCCGAAGGAGCATTTGAACGATTATTGCTTTCAATTTTCCGCTGAGCTCTCCATAGCCGACATAGTCTGCCTGCAATAGAATCTGTGTGTCATGGGAAACGGATTGGATACACGTGGAGAGTGGATTTGCAGTCTCTCTCCAGTATCAAGGATTGTGTTCCTGAGGCTCAGTCAAACCGCTTCCTCCTCTATGAAACTTTCTAATAGAAAGAGTTTGATTTGAGCTCCAGGAGGTTTGGAGTCATGCAGTGACGGGACAGTGCCTGTTGTTGGAGGATTGCTAAATGATGAAAGGTGGTTGGAGAAACTGGGGAAAAGAGGATTATACTGGGGAGCTGCTGCCAAGTACTAAATACTTAAGAGTCAGTTGGCAATAGGTGCTTATCATATATCTTCTCTTCCCTTCCACTGAAAGAAGTAACTATCTGAAGGGCTGTTACTGTGACAAGCAATTCATTTTTATGCTGAACACTTTTCTTTTTTTTCCCAGTGCATAATAAGAATATTGCTAACCTGTTCCCACCAGCCTGATCTCCTCCAGACACAGCCTACTTTGCCACATTCCTAAATGAGCATGAGCTCTCTTTTTCTCTCTCTCACCCATCACTCGGTTCAGGGGAGAGCTGCCACTGCTAGTTCAGTTTGAATGATAGACTTAATTCTTCAGGGGAAATTGATATTTGAAAAACATGAGTGGTTTGTAATCCAAAAAAGCTATTTCTTCACCAGCTGGAACACATTCTGTATTAAATTTGATCATAGCAACCTAAAAGCCAACACTTCAAGATGCTTCTCTGTGATGCCAGATTTACCTAGAAACCGTGCAGCACATATGCTAACACCGATTGTGTAGTGCAGGTGGAACTGTGATTCATTATCCCTTCCCATGAACTCGGAAGATCACTCCTGCTGGCAACAAAAAACAGACTGAGCTATCTTGTGGGCCAGATGTTTGGGCGATCCATGTAATGCCAGTCTTCAAAATTCCTTGCCTTTAGGTGGGAGGTGGGTCATCCCTTGTTTGGCAGATGGCTCTTTCAAGGTGGCGTTACCTTTTAGTCTCTTCGCACGGTCTGATGTACCATAGACTCTGCTTCGTCCAAGCCACGTGCTCCAGGATTAGTTGCTCTCCTGTTTCTAAGCATCTTTTCAGGGAATGATCAGCACTTTGACCTTTCCTTAATTGGGGCAAGTGTGACGTTATCCGCCCTACAGTGTATAGGACTAGGTTATGAGTTGATTTAGGTATGAAGCTTATAGAGTGGCAGTAACCTCTGCATTGGTTTGAGTGATGCCCTGCATCTAGTAAAATGTATGGGTTTCTGATGGATCCACTAAGTACTTCTTCCAGAACTGCAAGAAAATTAGCATCTCTGGGAACAGATAATTGTTAGCTGACAAAGTTAGTAGCCAATTGATAGCCTATGAAGCAGGGTCATCACTCTGTCAGCTACCAGAGCTAAATCTATCAGGAATCATGAAGTGGAAGAGATCAGACCTGGCACGTCAACATAAACTGAAGTCAAGGGTGGTTTGTGTCTTGGGGTGATGGAGGCTGGTTTGTTGGGATCTGTGGGGGCTTGCACAGTCCCCCCCATGTCTGTTGCCACTGCTGACCTGCTGCAGGGCGGGACAAGTGCCAGGGAGAGGCAGAATCTGAAGCCAACCATAACTAGTGCAGTTAGTGAGCTGGGAGCCATGGCAGTGCCCAGAGTGTTGCCCCAAGACTCTCCATCGATGGCTGCGCACAGCTGAGGTTGGCAGGGGAGCAGAGGACAGACTTGCCCATGGCACGTTGCTCGGTAGAGCTGACTGTGAGCCGCTGGAGGCCAAGGGCTCTGTAAGGTGGGTTCTGCTCTTCTGCGTAGTCACCCCCTGCTCTGTACTTCAGGGGAGCATGCGTGGGGTGGAGAGTATTTGGGGTGTGACCTTTTGACCAATATCTAGAGAGGAGAGTGAGGAAGATTACTATGAAGAAGACGGGAAAATAACCTTGGATATGAAGTGTTTTCTGATGAAGTCCATGAAGTGTAGGTGCAGTGGTTTATTTGGAAAGCAAAGAAGAATAAGGTTGCTCAAAAGCTAATGGACTTTTTTTTTTAAGTCTGCAGGAGAGTGTGCTGATAAGAAAAGAAATAGATCTTTTCTAATTCTTGGACTACTTTTTTGTCCCCTTTATCTCTCTCTACTGCTACCTTGTTGCTCGGATGTAATTTGTTTAGTTTACCTTAAAGGGAATAAAGTTACTCTGTGTTACAGCTATCAGGTTCGCGGACAAAAACCTCAATAAATAAGACACAGTGGCAAGGCTGTAACTCAGGTCTGGTGGTGTTGGCTTTGCAGGCTTCATCTGCAGTGTGTAGGTACCATTTACAGGCAGCTGAAGGACCGGGTTGTAATGAGACAATTGTGAAGACTTACCTGAGACATTTTCTTTCTTCCTGAAAAGGCCTGTAACCTGTTTGCTAGTTTCATTTGGATTTTCTGTTTAATTTATGTCAGCTGAACAAATAACACCAGCCCTGTCCTAGAGATCACTGACAACTGGCTTGATCCTACTTGCAATGTGAGCAGATTGTCTTTCTACTTGAGAATATCTCCTGGAACTGGATTGTATCTTCCCATACTGATACCTAGTGCAAGGTTTCTGTGCTAGAGGACAATTATGAAAGGAAAAGTTAAAAAATAAACTGGTGGGAGTGTTTTTGCATGGCCAGCAATGCCATTCCAGAGAGAAAATGAATGGCTAGTGCAAGGTGCTTAGGTTGGACAGAAATGCCAGGTGAGATGAAGGTGGATAAACTAATGTGATCAACAGAGACAGCGGGACAGCAGCTGACTAGGGAACAGGCCAGTACACAAGGGTCTGTTTGCTTAGTATTTGCTTAGCATGTGTCTTGCTGTCTGTTGACTCTTGTTTCTTGTCTTGCTGTAACTGGTACTGAGTAGAACAGGCTAAAACTTTGGTCAGCACGCTGCATCACTTTCCCTGAATGTGGATTTTTAAATCTTTTTACTTCTCTAACCAGCACGTTATCTTTATTTAAACTCTTTTTCTTTTTAAACTTGGAGGAAAATGCCTCCTGCTTTTTTGCTGGCAGAAGAAACTAAGGCCCAGAGCGGGCAGGGAGCTCTGGCCTAAACCCAGATACTATCTCAGGAGTTCCAGGCTCCCAACCACTTGTTCTGCCTGACCCAGAGCACTCTGGAGAGAGGACTGGCAAACCTTCACTGCAAAGCAGATTTTTCAAGAAACTGTGCAGTGATTTTCACAGTTTACTTTGTTGCCAAGATAATCCTGAGCTGTGTAAAAAAGGTCTCTGTGTAGATTTCCCCCAGAATTCGACAGTATGCCACCACCCAGAAGCTGTCTGGTGACGTGGTCTCAGCCAGCTCCCAGGCTTCTCGCACAAATCTCTGGATAAATGTCAAAAGTTCAGTCTGGTTTCCAAGTACTATCAATGAGAAAAAGAACCGAAAAGAGCAAGAAAAGCAGCACTCAGAGATGGTCGCTTTTCAAACTCCTGTTCTAACACGGCACTGATTTTAATCAAAGACAGTTCAATCTTTTGAAGCCTTCTGTACCAGCATAACCAGAGGAAGGGATCTCAGTGTTTTCAGTTCTTGTTTTGCCCTGCGTCGCCTGCACCCCAAGAGGTAAAGATAAATAACCAGTAACAACTGGAGTCTTTTGTGCCTCAACAGTTAACAAGTTCATTGTGTTTCATAGAAACTGCATCCTAATTTTTATTCCAAACAAGATTTCAGCACTAATTTTTGTTTTGACAAATATGATTTGACATAAGAACAGTGGGAGTCAAGACCTTTCATTTTTTATCTAGGTTTACATTGTGCTGATCTAAATTCCTCCCCCTTTTGCTCTTGCCTTTCAATTGTAAACTTGGTTATTAAAGTTAGCAAAAAGCTATTTGAAACTCTCTGTTCTGTAGCATTTAAACAGTCCTGCTATATGCAAGATTAAGTATGATAGCTTCCTAATGACTTGTGCTGTTCGTTTTAAGCATTGGCACAATGTATTACTGTACAGATTTTTTAAAATGGTTTTGTTGAAAATGAAGGATTCGGTTTCTGTTCACTGAGAAACTTCATAAAGGATTGTTTGCCAAATGGCATGACCAGGCCCCCTGGGTCTTAGTCTCCGTGACATTAGAGATGATATTCTGTAACCTCTTTGCTTGCTCTAGTGTTTTGGCACTGCCTGCTGAATAGGTGTGTTGGTGAGGTTAGTTTGGGCTTCCATCCATCTCTGTGACAGGCAATTCATAACAGCAGAAGAATAGCAATAGCAGGGGTACGTGGCTCTCTAAACGCAGGTGATATGGCACAAAGAAGAATTTTATTTGAGCTAAACCCTGACATCAGGGAGATAGTGTTGAAAAGGTGATGAAGACACTTCCATCTCCTGGTGCTTGGGAATCCTTGCACCATTTCCAGCGTTGCAAAGGCAGTGCATCTAGGCACACACTAAATGCATCATTATTCCTTGCACCTAGATAGCAAAGCTGGTGAGAGTTGAGACAGGGAGACTGCCTCATTGCACGTGATGTATGTGTCATTTTGGCTTTGCAGCAGGGCAGCCGCCCTTTAGATCACACACCTGCAAGCCATCGTGTTTAGTGGCTCCCCAGACACAGAGTGGCTGTGGGAGTAAGGCAAAGCCATTGGTAAAAGGCACTTCTCCTTCCTGAGGAAGAGGGCTATTAAAGACCCCACTCTTAGCTACTCATTTGCTGAAGCATCACTTTTACAGCTTTTCTAAAGACTCTCAAGGGACAGACTTGCAGCTGGGAGCCCTTCAAGTCTCATAGCTGGCCTGTGATACTCCAAGTTGGCTATTTTGGGAAGAGGGGAGTGAGGGAAGGCGACTCTCTCTGTCCCTCCCACCACAGCTGCTCCACTTTGCTAGAAAATCAAACATTTGCTGAGCTATGGAGGCGGAATATGTCCTGGGGTTAGGCCACTTGTTTAGCCATTGGGAGAAGCAGGTGCGGGTCTTTGTGCTAAGTCTGATAGCAAAAGGACTTGAACAGGTAGATTCTCAGCCTGTAAATACCTCACCCCAAGGAGGTATTTAATTTTGGCCAGAATTGCTTCCTAGAGCCTGAGTAACTTCCAACACAACACAAAACTGATTTTGACAAAGGGGTGTCTTTTGATTCCCAGAAGTGCAACTGAAAAGTGATACCCATCAGGTAGGAGAGCTGGTTGGACTTTGTAGGAATGGAGCTGGAAAAGCCAGAAGGAAGAGCGAGGGCTCGGTTCACCTGTGCAAGTGAGGGTGTTTTATGAGATTCTGGAGACTGGTCCTGAAATGCAAGCTGCTCTACTGGCTGTCCCTTCTCTTTGGGCCTGCTGTTCTGCATCCTACTTAATATAAACCCTCTGAGGTAAGATGAAGGTAAATGAATCATGCTTTGTTACCAGTGAGTCACTCTGTTGCTTAACTATTGTCTCTTCTCTTGTCAGTGAGTCACTGACACCTTATTAGAGCAGCTGACAGACCCCAGGTCCTGTTCCTGCTGGAAGGAGTGTGATGGGGCTTTGTTTCGATGGCAGCTGGATAGGCTGAAAAGATGGCATGAGGCTCAGGCTCCACAGCCCAGAAGGCTGATAGATTTCCTCTGTTATGGGCAACACTTCAGCAGTTTGAACTGACAGAGCAGGAGAGAGCAGGGGAAGACAAACCATTTTCTGAGCACAGCAAAAACCACAATCTATTTTCTGGTGCCAAGGGAACGCATTGAAACTATCCTGGATACTCTTGCAAGTGCTTTGCAGTCTCATTGTTTTTCATTTTTCTTTCTTCATAGTCTGGTTCTGTCCCTCTTCCCTTTCCTAATTTTTGTCCTTTCCTTCAGTGCCTGCTCACTCCTCAGTCATGTAGTTGCTGTTAAGAGAAACCTACCCAGTACTGTGCATCTCAGCTTGGTATTGTCTGCAATTGGTGCAGAGAGTGGAGGCAGAGGTTCTTTCAAGCTGAAGGTTTTGACCTTGGCTGCAAGAAGCCGTATGAAAAGTTGTGGCTTTCTCTGATGTGACTGTCTTCTGTTCTTGTAGCTCCCACAAAGAGTGAAGGAGGGCTAAACCCAGGATAATGTCACAGTCTCCTGATAAAAGACAGTTCTTTGGTGTGAAGACTATGTCTTTTGCTCAGTAGATCATCTTACTTCCTAAAAAATGTAATCCTGTCCTCTGGGCCCTTTCTAATGGGGGAGCTCAACTGTGCTGTGTGAGTGATGCCTGGATCAATGTTCTAGCCTGATAAAACCTGTGGCCATCCCTTCTTGTTCCCAGGCAAACCTCGATTGTAAATGTGAGCAGGTGCAAAGTGTTTGCATCAGTTGAATTTCACGTGTGGAATGAAGCTTATGAAAGCTTCAGCAAGTCAGAAGTAAACTCTTACTGCTCTACTAATGATCAAACGTGCAGTTTCTGTTGTGTACCTGATGCTGGTATGTTTGATTGGCCTGTTTCTGCCTAAATTGGTGGGTTTGATTTGCAGATAATGGGTAGCTAAAAGGAAGTTCACAGATGCAGCAGCCGTTGTTCTTAGTCCCTGCTTGGTGTTTTGCAGTGCTTTTCAAGCCTTAATTAGCCCTTATCCCTTATGTGTTTGGCAGGTGGTAGGATAGATACTCTCCACCTTTGATCAGTCCTCATGGCCTCCCTTTAAACTATATGTTGAGAAGAAAACTATTCCCTTTTCTCCTCCCCACACTGGCTTGCCGGGACGCTGAAGGAGAGCAGGGCTGTGGAACATGTGCAAATGGGTGAATCTTGAGCATGTGCCGGGGGGCCCCATCTGTTACTCGCAGGTTCCCCACTCCCCTGACTTGGAGCTTTTCACCCTTTACAATCCCCATTCAGCTTGTGATTGGGACCACGCATCTGTCACTTCTTGCTGTAGTCCGTGGGCTCATAGCCGATACAGATCTTTGTGTTGGGGTCAGACAAGCCCCAGGCTGTGGTGGCAGCTCTGCTCTTCTGCCCTGTGCTCTGCAGCGGGTTCAGAGAGGGCTGGCTGCCCCTCACCTGGCAGGAGGAGCCTGGCTGGCGGCTCCCGGGTTGGGTCAGTGCTGCAATAGCCTTGGCAAGCTTTTGTACCTGTTAGTTTCTTTGGTTGTTGAGATTGGCATATGTCTTCCAAAGTGTTCCCCCTCTGGCCCAGTGAACACACGTTAAACCTCCTAATGAGCCTTTGGAATTGTGTTTTGTCTTACAAACTCTTGCTGCAAGTGGCTTTAACGAACCCCTAAGCTAGCAGGCAGCAGGGACAAGTCAGGGATAGGAGAAGAGGATAAGCCTATTCAGCTTATCTACCCCAGACTAGAACAAACTGCTACGGGCTTTATCTGTGGTTTTTAGAGATAGCACTACTATTAATGCCCATGAAGGCCCTTCTGAGACGGTATCACTCAAGTGGTCTTGTTCCTCCAGACTGGCATTAAAGCACATTCCCACTGAGGCCATGGGGGTGTGGTGTGCGTACAATGCCATCTCCTCTCCATGGAGTGCTCCATTCAGCACCTTTCACAAGCATTATGTTAATTAATGTAACATTTGTTAATGATTTCTGTGGCAGTGTTCACAAGCGAGCGGGTGGATGCTCGTTCCTCTGGGTGGGTGAAAGTAGGAACAGAGCAGCCTTGTTGCCTATATGGATGTCTCCATTCTTCTCATGCACAAAAGAATAAATACACTGTGGCTTGGGACGGGGTGGTACAGGCCCTCCTTCAGCTCAAGAAGAGATGAACCTTTGTATTGCTACCATGAGCTGCTGCTTCTGGTGTGCTGCTATTCTCTCGCAGATAAAACTCCAGGCAGAGACCCTGCCACTTGCTGTCACAAGAGCCATCAGCGAAGTGACCTTGCCTCTCCTGAGCGAGGTGTATCTCCACTCCAAGCCAGTTTTGCAGCAGGATCGGGAGGGCTTTTCATAGCACACAGGGCCGTAGATTTTTGGAGACAGGTAGAATCTGACATAGAATCCTGCTTAAAAGTAATTGCTACCATTTCTGGGTACTTTCAGAAGGGTTTCTTTTGAGGGTTTCTTGGTTTCTGCTTTAAAACTCCGTCAGAGAGAGTACAATGAGGCTGAAACCAGTAATTTAGAGAGGGGAGTGTCAGCAAGAGTCAAAAGTGACAGAGTGGGTTTTCATTCCTTTTCCTTTTGAAGCTGCTTCCCCTTTGATTATATCCCTCGTATTATAATGTGTAGATCTGGAAAGGTGATTATTTTTTAACATCTCTCAAAATAAGCAGCATGTCAAGCAAATATCACCACCTTTATAAATGGGTGCATATATATTGCAATAAACATGCTATGATATGTAGAGCACCATCTTTTGACAGCTGAGTATAATCAGAGCTATTGGACATTGTATCATGAGCTCTGTCATGGTCTGATGAAGCAAAGTCTGAGCAGGAAGGAATGAAGATGCTGCTGTAGTGAAGAAGTAACATGCCAGTATGCACGGGGATGTCAGGGTCCTTCTTAGATGTCCTCTCTGTCCTGGCACATGACAGAGACACAACAGTGAAGTCCTGGTGCCTGGTTTGCTCTCTGCATGGAGGTGGAGGGGAAGGAGGTTTTTTTTTTATCATTCTCATGAGATGGCTGAAGCTGACACGGTAGCTCTTGATATTGCGATAGACACTGTTAGCTGCAGGGAAAAAAGTTAGCCACGCATTTTGCAATTGCTTCAAAGCTGGTGCAGAAGAAAGGAAACCTCAACAAGACCCTTGTACAAAACGCACAGCCTGCGGTTCTTCAGATACAGAGTGTTTAGGGGAATATTTAAAACAAATGTTTAAAATGACACAAAGACAAACCAGCGGAGAAGCAAGGTTTGCCCTCCACTTTGTCAAATACAGGGGAGGAAAGCTAAGCAACTCCAAGCTATGCTTTCGCGAAGATCCGAGCATATTCCTAATCCCCGATGCATTTAATGTATTTAAAGGCCTTAGTTGCTAAAAACATAAAAGGCTCTGTAAATTCAAGCAATATTTTCACTTCAATTAATCATCCCAGAAAATTGTAAGTTTATTGTCTCTTTGTCTCTGTTTAGTTTGAGCGGATCCAACTTTTCTCATTGTCTCTCTGCAGATTATGAAAGGCTTTGTGGGTTATATCATCAAATTAAATCGAGCCTGTTAGTGTTACTCTCAGAATATCACAGTAATGGGCTGTGCCTCAGGCAGCGTTGCCCTTCCTTCTCTTTTTAAAATGTTTTGCCTGCATCCGTGTTGCTCTGAGCTGGTGTGTCTCTCCTTGCTAATAGGAAAGTGTATAAAAATCACATAATCATTAATATTGAAGAATCATTAAGGTTGATAAAAGCAACTCTGACTGCGATGATGTTGTTTTTCATGGTCACTGCTTTTGGAAAACATGCCATACAAACATCAGCTCAGTTGCTTTTTAGAACCCACCAGTTGATCTAGTGGCTGTTTGACTCCATCTATTGCACTCTCAGAGATAGCTTCAGTTAGATGATCATTTCACAAGCCTGCAGGAATAAATGGATTTCTAGAGGCTGTCTCTACTGCCTTCATCCCTTTTCCACAGCCCCTGTTTTTGATGCAGACAGCATCCGAAAGCCAGCAATCTGTAGTTGAGCAGTAAAGTCTTGGTTGGGTTTTTATTAAAGCAATGATGTGCTGACTGGCTGAAAAGTGTCAAAACTGCAATCCTGTAACATCAACAAAATACGGCAGGATGCCTTTCTTACGGGAGAGGAATGCTGAAAGCATCAACGAGCCCTGCATGAAATTGGTGGATCTGAGCACTTCCCTGGGGAAAGGGTATGATGTACATCAGACATGGTCACTTTTTTTCCTTAATAAGAAAAGACCAGAGTCTTAAGGTTCATGACACATGACTCACCTTTGCCTTCCTCTCCCCTCTGCAGTAGTTCCTCGACAGTGCATCCAGCTGGGTTTTCCTCTCTTAAGCAGAACTAGAATTGAAGTAACACTGAAGGTATTACAAAAATACCAAGCCAATCTGAGCATGCAATAAAAGGCTGGGAAAGCTGGGGGAACTTGGGGTAGTATTTTAAAGTCTGTTAATGGGAAGAAGGAACTGACTTGAGCCAAATAGAAATATGTCTTGGGAAAACCCCTGGGCATAAGCAGTATGTGTGAGTCTTTGTGGTTACGCTGGAAAGGGAGATGATAGGGACAGAGCCAGTACAAGCAGTTTCTCCTGCAGAAGTGAAACCTGAACCTCATCCAAGCATCTTTGCTGCCAGAGACTCCAAGAGGTCTGACTGTCAGGGGGTGGGTAGGAACGTGGCTGCAAGTGAGCAATGTGGGTGTAGGTGTGTGGGCCTGCACGTGCAGCTTGCTGACAGCAATATAGAGGCAGCTTCACGCCTATGTCCCTGGTGCGTTACCTCCGCAGAGGGATGACTGATGATGATTCCAAACGGAAATCCTCTACTGAGGATTTGCGTTTGCTGAGTTACCCGGGAAAGTGATGGCCTTCGTAATTTAAGCACAAAGGGTTTTGAGTCACAGTGTGCTCCATACCCTTTGCTTTCCCATGCTAGGAATAATTTTAGGGAACCCTAACAGAAATAAAACTCCAGCACTGAGATGTTAAAAACCCAGGGTTGTTAACATCTCTAGTTTGAATTAATCTCAACTGCTATAAGATTGTCTACACACTCTGTATAGTTTTCTTGGCATGGCATGCCATGTCATTCTCTCTCACTGGAAGTTCTCTTATAGTCCATTTGCATAAGACGATGCTTGGCATGCAATTTTTTTACATGGATGACATGGGTGGTCCAAGTACTTGGTTGGCATTTGCTTCATCTGCATGTGTCCCATTGCCATCTGCTGGAGAATGGTAAGCATGCTCACAGGGACTGCTCTGTTAGCCAAAAGAAGGGAGCTGTCCCCAAAGTCACCCATTCTCTGTTCAAGATTCATTGAGATTAGTTTCTGGTCTCTCTGCTGCCAGATGAGGTTGTGTTTTGTATATATGCTGGTAGTGGGAAACCCTGGCTCATGGCATGGTGCAGAAGTACTTTGTGCCCCAGATAACAAACACTGCATCAGGACAGAATGATCCAAGTCCTGTCTTGGATGCTCTTGCACAATAAAAATAAAATTCTCTTCCCTTACTTACAAGAGGGTTATGCTTGTAACTGAGTTAGAGGCTGAAATTAGGTTTACAGCTGAACAAAGATTGGGGGTGGAATTGCCTAACCACTTTGGCCAAGACAAGAACTGGAAAACAAGGCCAAGGCTTGCAGTCATGACTGGTGGCTTAAAGTGTGGACTTTGAGCTGTTCCTTGCGGGTACTTTTTTCAGAAGTGTCAGGCCTTTAAAAATTTGGCCTCTACAAAGCAACCCATTTTCAGTAGCAGAGCTCACTAGTCCTGTTAGAAGATCTCAGCCAAGACCACGGCCAGTCTGGATCCCATCCAGACATCCCCAGTGTTGGTACTAGAAGCTGCTGCCTGTCCCAGCTCCTGCAGATTGATTTAGAGCTAAAGAAGACTGCATGAATGGGGCTTCATCTTGCTGTTCTATTTGCAATGCAGGAGGCCTTCGAGGAGCTACGGTAGTAGATGCCTTAGATACTCTGTACATCATGGAACTCGAGGAGGAATTCCAAGAAGCTAAGAAGTGGGTGGAGAAGAGCTTTGACTTGAACGCGGTGAGTCAGTTACTGGGAATGCATGTCTGTGTCACAGAAACGCTGCATCTTTGGCCAGTTCTGAACACAGTCTTCTCTAAGAATCATTGGGGAGGGGAACTATGAAGTCTGGGGGGGAAGAAACCACTCAACTCTGAATTTTTTTTTTTGAGGCCAAAGGGACTACTATGATGATTGACCTCATCTTCTGCCTGTCCATGGCACAGGGTTCCAGCCAGGGGCTGGAGTTCCAGCCAGGGTTCCAGACTCACCGTGTCTGGCTGAAAATGAGATTCAGTGTTTAATGTTTTTGGTCTGGATTATAAAAACAGCTGTAATTATTAGATAGTCCAAGGAGGTTTTATTCATCAAAGAACAAGTTCTGTTTCATCTCAGTTAAATGTCTGCCTGGGATAAGACAATTTTTCTTTTTACATGCTATAGATTAAGATTGAAAACGTTGATCTCCTTGACTGGGCCCTTTGTTGGTATGTCGTTGCTGGGACTTGTGCAGTGGGAGCATGGCACCTTGGCAGCAAAGTGGGAGCACATAGTGAGCCTAGATTTGGAAGGAAGGGCATCATCTCTAAAAATGGCCAGAGATGCTTGCTCTCCATGGCCCCTAAAGCTTTCCTAGCCACTGCTCAGAGCTAGTGTTAGACTTGCTGGGACTTGGGGTGCAACACATGCCTTGCAGTGCTATCAAATGAAGGATGCTGTCCTTATCTCACTTTGTGGCTGGGACCCCTTGCCATAGCTCTGACTGTTGGTCTCCAAGCCATCTCTTGTATTTCTTGTGGGAGAGCTGATGGGATCACATCAGTGGCATACAGAGAATGTTAAAACCAGAGTGCAGTTCAAACTTTTTTTTTTTTTTAATGCCAGCCTAGTTGTCCGTTGTGAAAAATGGTTCTCCTCATGGGAACAATGCATGCAGCTGCCTTTATAGAAAAGTATCATTTGGGAGGGCACGACTGGCATTCATATATTCATAAAAGGAAGACCACATCTGATAAATTTGGTGAATGCTCTCAGTACGTTGCTGAATCGATAAACAAGGGGCAAAATCAACTGGGAGATAATTTATCTGGATTTCATAAAAGCTTTTAATCTTGGCCTGCAGAATAGATTGATCTGCAAAGACAAGAATGAATGTTATGGATTGATCGGTGGAGTCAGAAAGCACAGCAGAGGGAGAGAAGGAGGGAAATTAATTAAAATTGGCTCTGTACAGGGACTCTAATAGTCCAGAAAAGTGAGGTAGGGACTCCAAGGTCCACAAGCTCTGTTTAAAACTGGGTGCCGTCATCTGTCTCATGCAATTTCAGTCATCATCTCAGAAAAGCACTTGCTCTGATTTGTAACCTGCAGGTATTTGGAAAGGGCAGGCTAGTGCAGAGCTTCAAGTGCCCCTTTGCTCGCTGAAAGTGCTCTGTTGGTGGAAGATCTTTCTGGTTCTTGGCTTTATTCATTTGCGTGAGGGTAGGAATCATTTATCATGCAGATTCAACGGCCAGGAGCATGTATTTTTTAAAGGAGGCACATTTTGAATGCAATCGTTTTGACATTTGCCAATCATCAGCAGAGTAGGTAGAGCAAAACTTGTTCCAGGTGAGTGGGTTCTTGAGCGATTCAGTGAACCGTGTCCGTCTGTATCTGTTGTCTGTGGTGGTGGTGCACATGGACATCACACAGTTTGCCTCTCCGTAAGCATGCCCGTGACAGGCACCCTATAAGCTGTGGTCCTCTCTGAGCCTGCAGACGGGGGTGAGCCTTTGAATGACAGAAAATACTTACCTAATGCAGGAAGCGTGTTACGTCTACCTAATGCAGTGCCCTCTTCACAAGAGAATGGAGAAAGTAATTTTTCCATTTGGCTGTACAATTTTCTCTTTAAATAAAACATTTCAAGGGGCAAATTTTTGCCCTAAACTAACGCACAGCTTTTTGCAAAGCGTAACCCAAGACAGGGTTGGATGGATGGACAATTGATCTGCCCTAACTGATTTACATATTGTCAGCTGGTCATAAATGGGCAGTTTGGGTGTTTCTCTTCCCTTCAGGCTCCACCTGTCACTGTAGAGCAAATAAAGTGCTATGAGATCTGAGACAAAAAGCTGTGTTACACTGTGGGTGAGGACTGGGAGACTTAAGTATCTGCCTACAATCTGTTCCTCTTAGCTGCCATTTGCGCATGCAGACTTTGCAGTCAAGTATATCATTATGTATTTTCAGAACGGAGAAGCATCTTTGTTTGAGGTGAACATCCGCTATATTGGAGGACTGTTGGCCGCATACTACTTAACTGGAGAAGAGGTTTGTTTCAGCAGCTCTGCATGTCTCACACAGTCACCAATAATGAACTGAAAGGGTTCTCCAGCAGCTTTTCTCTGAGCATCAGATAATCCTTCCATAACAACAGGCTAAACCTATCGTTTTTATGAATATTGAAATGCCACTAATGTTCTTTTAATTAAGTCTCGCATAATTACCTTGCACACACCGTGCATGGCTCATTTGCAAAGATCTTTTCTCCTGTGGGCAATTTTAGCAAGACATGTTTTGGGTTGGACACATTGCTCCCCAGTGAAATGCCATTTTCAGTGATCTTTGTCTTTGTACTTGTTCCTTTGTATTCTAAACATAGGCAATATTTCATCACACTTCATTCCAGATTCTGCCTCGGACTAAGGAGGGCAACTGATCAGTGGCAAGTGCTCCAAACTCTACCTGGACAGTCTCGCTGTAGCAGTAGTTTCTAAGATAAAGTGCCCTGGGGTACAGGGAAGGAGGATGGCAAACTGCCAGGGCAGGGTACCTGTATCCTGCCAACTTATGTGACAAAGTGATACAGCTCCACAAAATGTCCCCTTGTCCAGTAGGCGTGGGCTAGCCATCACAGCCCCTCCTGTAGCGTGGTGGACCAGCCGTTCGGTGGATGCTCCAATCCCCGAGGAGTCCTGACTAAAGCAGGAGGCTCTCGTTTCCACTTTACTTCTTTCTCTCCAGCCCAGCAGAGGCCAGGGCTTAATGCCATAATCTGTTTTGGAATGTGACTGGACTGGAATTTTACAGCTGGCTGTAGAGACATGAAGAGATTATTCCTTTGCCCTGGAAGTCTTAGGCGAGCAGAAACTCTGATTCAAGGGGGAGTTTTGTGAGTAAGGGAGCTGGAAGACTGGCTCTTAAATGAGAGCTTAGCTCTCATGCCATACCCTGACTGTGGCTGGGTGCTGTCCACCATAATAGGATGGGATGGCTCATCACTGCGTAGTGGCACCGTTGATCCATGGAGTCACAGGAGTAACTCTGTTACTTTAGTTGCATTTTAAATGAGTTCCAGGAATGACTTCTCTCTGTGATTTCCCTCCAGGGGAAACTCTCAAAGACTCAGTGCCCCGACTCAGGGCCTGTCTCAGTCACAACTTCAACAGGCTTCAGATCAACAGAGCAAAAAGAAACCACACTAAACCATAAAATTCCAGCAGGGACCTCGTGAAATGCAGTCAGCAGCGATGCTCAGCAGCCAGGGCAGTGCCTGTCATAATACCCAGTCAGTGTCACCAGGCTGAAAGGCAAAAAGTCCCTGTGTCTTGCTTTCCCTTCTGAACCAAGCCCCTACCTCCTTGTGAGTGTATCAAAGGTCTGCAAGCCCACAGGAGAGCTTGGGTTTCCTCAGTGTTGTATTTCTAGAGCAATAAATTCCTGCTTTCTGAGAACTGCTGTGACAGCTTGGGCTGGTATAGGGGGGCTAGAGGTAAAAGGCTTGTGCTTTATCTCCTAAGTCACTTACAGGATTCCTTTGATCAGGACTAATCTCTGGAGCAAAGATTAGTGCTTGTATCAGTTTGTCCCAAAATAATTGTGTATGGTGGCTTTGTGCTGCAAGCCACCATAAGCTATAATTTGATTTGAAAGCCCAAAACTCAGGCATTAAAAATGGAAAAGGAGCAGCTTAGCCATAAAACCATGAATCCTTCCTGGAAAAGAGTTACAAGTAAGAGATTGTTCGTTGGAAATTGTGTCTTTTGCAACAGGAGATGACACAAGCTAGACAAACCCATGTTGTAAATCTAACAATGCTTCACCCTAGAAAGATTTCTTTTTATTTTAATTCAGTCCTTTCATCTCCTTATGTCCTCTGCCACCCTGGGAAAAGGGGAGAATTTGTCCCCAAAGAGTACTCTCTGGATCAGTTCAGATCACTGAAATTTGCTGCTGAGGTATTTGGGGTGTTCTGAGCCAGGCAGCTCTGGCTGCTCTCATCCAGGCTGAGGGTTTGGTAGGGGACTTGGGACTAGTTTAGTGTAGATTTTTAGAGGACATTCAAATAGATACCAAAGTTCAGCATGACTTTTGGTTCAGATCTATCATGCAGTGGAACTAGGGCAGTAGCATACCTGAAACGGTAGATCCTTATAGTGCAGCACTTTTATTTTTTTATAATGGTGTGTTTGAAAAAGGGGATTTGAAAGAATCCAGTGTGACTAGTATTCACAAGCAGTCCATCAAATATTTATCCTCTCTTCTTCTTTTAACAGGTGTTCAAGAGTAAAGCTCTGGAACTTGGAGAGAAACTTTTGCCAGCTTTTAACACCCCCACTGGTATCCCACGTGGCGTCATAAATCTGGGCAGGCAAGACACACGTCCTTACAAGCATGTCATTTTATTACTGAATGTTTGTAAAAGACCAGGACTCAAGCAGGAACAGCAGCAGTTCCTCAGAGGTGCCCCCCTCTAGTGCAGATTCTTCGAGGTCATTTGTTTTGCCAACTCAAAACCAAGAGGTGCCTTGGCAGAGATTGCAGGTGACTCAAGTTAAACCCAGCTGTGTTTTATTAATTTTGGGCTATCCGCAGTTTCTTCCTCTACCTCTTGGCAGGGCTCCCTGCTGCAATAGCATTTTCCTCACTCTCATTTTCTTTGAAAGGTTATTTGTAGTCTGCACATAGCATGCAGTGCTCTCTGTATTTTTGCAGTGTGCCCGACTAGATGCATGTGAATTTATCCAGGCTCCATGTTTGGAAAAATTGGGAAAGGAACTGGATGGGACTGGCTGACAGTTTTGCTGCTAGAAAGGGGGGAGTATACAGATCCTCTAGTTTTCTCCCTGCAGCACTCAGCCAGATGTGTATGCTTCACTTAGAGCCACAACATTTCATGTCAGATAGGTGGTGTTCTCATGCTGGAGGGGAGCTTTGAGGCAGCTGGGTTAAATAGCTTGCTGAAGGTCTCTCAGCAGAGGCAAACCTGGAGGTTGGACTCCCAGTCTCTGATTCTTGCTAGCAGACAGTGTTCTCTGCCAATAAGGGTTCATTGGCTCATTTTGATGCCTACAAACAAATCCCCCAGGGTAAAAGCTGCATGCCGGCTGAAACAGAGACAGCAGGAAATGTGGATTAACAAAAGCCTTTCATCCTCACCTCTTGCAAAACTCAGAGCAGCAGCCATGAAAATCATTATTCATTGCCTAGCCCAAATCTCCTGTTTGGCTCGCGTCTCTCTGAAGTGCAAGAGTTTCGAATGTTTGGCTCATGCTGATCCATTGCTCAAATATCACTGTCACCCTTCAGTTGTCTTATCTGCACGTGATCCCAGTGAAATTTGAGCCACTACCACAACTTTAATTGTCTCTTTTTACAGAACAGACATTCTGCTTCCTCTGTGGCTGATAAAGACTCAGCATAGACTAACCTTTCACAGAAATGCCAAACCCTCCCCTGCCCTTTGTGAAACAGACTGTGTCTGCCTAGACATTCCCAAAATGTTTTGCTGGTGACCTTGACTAAGAGCAAAGAAAATCTAAATAATGCTGAGCCCGCAATCCAGAACCCATATTACTGGCTTGAGCTCTGGCTTCAGGGCCATGAAACTGCTGTGAGGGCTTGGAGTATCAACTGATTTAGGAGCAAGGATGAAGTGAGCTAAATCTGTAGTCTGACTACTGCAGGAACATGATGAACAGCCAAAGGCTGTAAACCCAAAGGGGATGGAAGTTATTCAGTCTGAGATAGCATGTGGAAGTGGAAGCAGAGGAGGAGTGAGGTGGTGCTGTGAGAGCATGCTGACCCAAATGTCAGGGCCAAACCAAAGCCCAGAAGAGTTTTGCAAGAAGGAATTCTCTTTCGAATTCTACGTTTGCAAGGATGTGCTAATTCCAGAGAGACCTCATCATCTCAAAAGGAAGAGTCTTGCAGCATGTGTAGGTTTTTGTTGGTGGTAGCGTGGGGGGGTGGCTTAAGAATGACATTTAGAAATTTGAAACAAACAAAAGCTGGCATTAAGTCAATTCTGTGTATACATTTTTGAGGACCCAAGTACAAAGAGACCCAACCCCCCCAGCTCTTCCCATAGCCAACTGGCTTTATCTCATCCTATCACCTCTCACCACCTTTTCCTCTTGTGTCCCTTCTCTGCTGATGCACTTCCCTGTGGCCTTCTGTTTTCACACAGGCACTGTATCATATCTCACGCAGGCTTGTTTTCCATCCTGCTGGTCCAACTGCCACGTTCTCTGCCAGGTCCTAGAGTACATTGTCTTCTCAAGCTGCTGCTCTTGCTCTCTGCCTGTGTGTTACACTGCGATTTCTCTCCCGATGCCTCCTGTTCCACGTCCCTGGCCCCTGCTCTCCTTCACATCTCCCCTAAACCTTCTGCACCTCCAGATTTTTCATCATCATCCTCTCCTGGTCTCTCTCTTGACTTGGAGCTGTTTTGCTGCTTTGGATCTCTATGAGGGAAGGAGATGATACAGCCATTTTCAGTCCATCCTTGCACTGGACAGTGTTTAAGGAAGACCCACTTATCTGGAGGATAAAGAGAGCTCTGGGTATTTCCTTTTGTCTTGAAGACCAAGGTTCTTTAAATGGTAGTTTCCTCTGAGATGTTATAAAACAGGGCAGCTGTGAAGACCCAGTTTGTCCAGTCTGTAATGCTGAAAAAATATTTTCCTGCAGGGGGTCATTTCAGGCTGCTCTTTAACCCAGGGACACATTGCAGACATACTCTGTTTCCTCCAGACCACCTCTCCTTGAGTTTTACTGTGATTTGTAACCCAGGGTTTGGGTTCCCAGCAGCGCAGTTCTTGCAGGCTGTGCCTGGCTGCGTGTTTGGGACGGAAGTTCCCGGGGGAAGGTTGTGTCGGCTAATGTGACCCCACGTAGCCCCTGTCACAACAAACATGGCCCCATTTGGCTGCTTCTAAGCACTTCTCATTTGAACTAGCTCAGAAGGCAATTTCTGTTCGTGAGATCGTATTTGTTACAATGTCCCTCCAGTGCAGTAAATAAAGAAAAAGTAATTGACTTTTTGATATGAGAACACCGTGGGATTGTTTAGCACACCCATCCCAGGGCCAGCTGCTGCCAG
>NW_009216061.1:20595-21397 GCF_000690835.1 Fulmarus glacialis | reverse complement strand
ATATGTCCAATGCGATATTAATACCAGCATTAACCTGGTAAGGCTGGAGGACCTTTCTGCCTGCACGGGGAGATTTCTGCCATAAACACTCGATGTTATTGGGGTACCCGTTTTAGCTGCACACAGTGTTTTCAAATGAAAAGCTGGTGATACAGCCTCCTGACAGTTTGCAGGGAAGGCTGACGTTTGGCAGTGACTGAGCAATTTGAAACAGCGTGAACATATTGCTTATCTAATGGCTCTTTTTGTCTGGAGGCGAAACAAACAGCTCTGGACCTGAAATGGTTTTCTGTGTATCACACAGAGGGGGAACTTTCCGCCTCCCCCCTCCCCCCCCCAAAAGATCATTAGTTTTAGCCTCCTGTAGACAACAGAAACCCTTTTCTTCTAATAGCCAAGCTTTCAGGCGCCATCTAGTGTTATTCCCGCCCCCCCATCGCTGGAAACCTGTTACCTCATCAGTATCAACCGCAAACATGCAGAGAGACGTGAAAATCAAAGCCACGTCACTTCTGAGATGGCTCAGCCAAGCCCCCCCAAAAGATCATTAGTTTTAGCCTCCTGTAGACAACAGAAACCCTTTTCTTCTAATAGCCAAGCTTTCAGGCGCCATCTAGTGTTATTCCCGCCCCCCCATCGCTGGAAACCTGTTACCTCATCAGTATCAACCGCAAACATGCAGAGAGACGTGAAAATCAAAGCCACGTCACTTCTGAGATGGCTCAGCCAAGCTTCCCTGGGCCAGCACCTGCAGAGGCTGGTTTGGGACCAAGGCTTAAGAATGTAGGGCATCTTCATGTCT
>NW_009216061.1:274-20530 GCF_000690835.1 Fulmarus glacialis | reverse complement strand
GAGAAGGAAGTGGTCGAATGTAAAAGCAAATCCAAGGGTGAGGCTGTTAGTGCTTGGAAGAGCCTCTGCCTTCCCATATCCTTTGGTTAGTTTTCTTTGAGATTTAAGGGAGAAGTGATGCCCTCCTCATCCCCAGAATTGGCTCCTAGCTTTTCTCCAAGGATGATTTCTCTCCATTCCTGCCCTTTGCATGGATTTGGCAGGATGAGGGGAGACAAACAGAAACTGAGAAGGGATCCTTGTATGTCAAAAGAAGGGATGGAGGCACTTTGTATAACTGGCTTGTTCGGACAGCGTTTGCCACCTTCTGTAGTTTTATGCTGGCCCTCCTGTTCTTGCAAGGCACGTGAGATGAGCACCAGTGGGGTGCTTTCAGAGTCAGATTTGTCCCGTGCAGACATTAAGATTCCCCTTTTTTTTTTTTTTGTATTACAGTCAGGTTTGCCTAATGGCATCTTTCCCCTAGCGTTGATGTTGCTGTATCCCCTTGCAAGCAAGCATAAACTGGCAATGTCAGTGTCAAGTATAAATAAAGAATGTGAGATCTTGTTGAAACACGGTGCTTAGGGACAGTCTGGATTCCCTATAGAATAGCAGACTTGTTGGACTTGTGGGACATTTGAGACGCGAGAGTTCGGCCCAGGCTACTTACACACATGTTTTATCCCAAAGTGTCTCCTGTAGGGCCGTCAATGTTCTGCCAAAGTTTGCTTTAAGCTGATCTGTTTGGAAGGGATTACTCTCCCACAAAAACTGCAGTTTCTCAGCATGTGCAGTCTGTGTGTTTGCCCTATCCTAAACAATCCGTTAAAACTATTGCTCCATCCCACTAGAACTGCTCCTGTGAGAGTCCTAAAAATCTATGTATGTCCTTTACATGGCTCCTGTTGAGACCTGGTGTGCACTGCATGCACATAGCAAAGGCAGGATCTGCACTGGGGCGGTGGGGGACCTCAGGCTTTGGCTGTGTTTTCCTGCCAATGAAGGTTCCCTTTTCTCTCCCTGCAGTGGCATGAGTTGGAGTTGGGGTTGGGCATCTGCCGGAAGCAGCATCTTAGCAGAATTTGGTACCTTGCACTTAGAATTCCTGCATCTCTCGGAGCTCTCTGGCAACCCGGTGTTTGCAGAAAAGGCAAGTACTTCCCAACTTGGTCTCTAGTGAATTGGTCTTTTCATACTCCTGGGGTCAGTGCTGGAGCAGAGCAGCACTTTGGTCTGCCTGCAGCAGACAACATGGCAGCAAAGTGTTCCTTCTCCCCAATACCAGTACAACTCACCAGAGGAGAAACCTTCCAGAGTGGGACACAGGTTCAGAAACCTGTGCCTTGCAGAGGTCACCAGGCCTCAGAGCGTCCTATACACCAGCTCACTGAAAAGATCACAGCGAGCTCCTGTTGGAGATCCTGTCACACCAATAGGCCTTGGAAGGCAGCTACCCCAGTGTTTTCTGTGACCATTTACGTTTGCTCTAGCCCCTTCACCTGCCTCTCCATCACTTGCAGCCATCGGGGAGATGGGGATGTTTTTCCCAATGTCTCAGTTGTGTGAAGTTGTAGCAAAAACTTACTCAGACAAGGGCACAGCCAAAATTAAACCATCTGTTGGATGCAGACTGCAAAGATAATTGTTAATTCTGATATCCTAATAGTAGTGCCTTGTACTTGCAGACCTTTTTACTCTAAACAGGCATTAAATGTTATGCTCCAGCCAGCAAGATTTCTGCTGAGGTTTCTTGTGTAGGAAAGGCCTGACAGGTGACATATTGGATTCCTTTTGTGTAACTTGTAACTGAAAATCTATTAATATTATACATTACCTTGAGCTTTTTTTTCCACAAGTGATCTTGTAGTGCATATGAGAGCAACTTAATAAATATGCTGTTGAATACCAGCAAGTCATTAGCTTTTGCTGCACAAAGGAACCAGCTTTGAGGGAGACAAATTGTTCCAGTTAGAATCCAAACTGCCCCCATGAGCCCAAAGGAAATGGGGCCTGTCCAGAGTCCCACAGTGGGGTGAAAACAGACAGTGGTTCTGGGATTGCCAATAAAAAGCTCTAAACTTTCCAGGGTATTTCTAGTGCAGGTCTGACAGTTGTGAACCAAGAAGAGAATTTGCAGAAGAGAGAGGAAGAAAGAGAAAGGAGAAACTAGGAGAGCAAAATGGAGAATAGAATGGAGTGTATGGAAAGCAATAAGGGTGGTGTGTACAAGAGGAATGTCACAGAGGGGTGAGCAGGAGAGAAAAGCAGAGGGTGAAGGGAAACTAGAAACCCAGGAGACTCTGTAGGGAAGATAAATGATGATTTGAACTGATGATTTGAAGTAAAGGAGACAAGCTAAAGATTCCTGAGGACAGGGATAATGACAAATTGCTCAGAGGAAGGCGGGGAGCTGAGAAAAGACCAGTAAAGAGAACAGAGGTATGGAAAGAAAATGCATGGGAAGGAAATGATCCTTCAGGGGAAAGAGACATGAGCGCTGAAAATACCAGAGCAATAAGATGCACCATTAAAAACTAGAATTGCATCCGTATTCCAGGTTCAAACTGTGGATTTTGAGCCAGGGTCAAGCCTCTCTCCCCAGCCTAACATGTTTTCCTCTTTGCCTCCTGAGCCCATAGAGGGATAAGGGCAGAACCTTTCTAATGGACTTCTCTACCTGGTGTGTGCCACAGAAAATGTATCGCGTTCATCCTAATGCCCTCTGAGAGAAAAGATGTAGGGTGATGTGGGCTCAAACAGCCCATCCTGTGGGTAATTACTTCAGAGGAACAGATCAACTCATTAACTTGCAGCTTGGGACTTGTGTGATTTTAGCAAGAATAAAGTCCATCTGCGTCTTTTATTCAAAGATGTCATTAATATGCCATGCTACTAAACTTCAGTAAATATTATGCAGCCTGACGACTTACTTGGAAGCACTCACTTAAGTCTGTAGCCAGCTTTTGGCGTACAAATTGTCTATTTTTATAAAAGGTTTAGAGTGTATTAGCTGCTCTGTAGGTTATAATAGAGTATTTATGCTGCATACCATTTAACTTTGTCCCTTATGGGAAAGGCCTATTGGATTTAATGGGGGTGAAACCAAGGGAGGTTTTGGAGAATAAGTACAGCTCTTCTAGCATATTAAAGGAGCTGTCTGTTGTTGAAATTAAAGGCCCCAATTCATCACGTTAAGTGACCACATGGTGAATTTAAGTACTGTGTGAGTCACTCATCCCTGCCACTCCTTTCCCTTTGGATCATGGAAAAAATCACCCTCCGCATCTCATACATTCCCACCCAGATCCCAAATCCTCAGAATTGTTTCTGGACCACTGTTAGCAAACTGTTTCCACTGCTTGCTGAACTGGGGCCTTGCAGGGTTTTTAGAATCATTTCTAAAATCCCACAGAGCTGGATAAAGATTGTGCTGAGAAGTCCAGCAGAAAAGTTTCTCCATAACAGCCCTCTCACCGGAGAGCCATGTCATTGGGTGCTTGCATGGTGATTCACAACGTTACAGGCTGCTGTGCTTGTTCAGCCAGGGATCAGCATTGATGAATTACAGAGTTCTCAGTCGCGGTGCAAAACCTTCGGCTTTTTCAGCAGAGAAGTAACATAGTTCTTGTCTCTCATCTCTCCTAGGTGATGAACATCCGCAAAGTCCTGAACAGAGTTGAGAAGCCACAGGGCCTTTACCCCAACTTTCTCAGCCCGGTGACAGGGAACTGGGTGCAGCGTAGGTATCACCCTGCGTTCAGAGTCCTGCCTGGAGCATTTCAGTCTTTCCGTTATTCTTTAGGAAACAATAGCAACTGTCAGAGTAGCAAGCCAAGGAAATGTCATGTCAGGCAGCCTGTTATACATGTGATTAGATAATGCAACCCGATTTGTAAGATGCAATATAGTAATTGTACACTTATTCCATCAGCCTTGTTTCCAGCTGAGTGTCTCACCTCCAGAGAGAATTAGGGCCTCTCTTGCACAGGGGAGGATAATGGTGCATGGTTCATCACACAGATATTAGAAATCAGCACATCTCTTTAAGACCTCATCCTGCAGTCATCACATAGCCTACAGACCTCCTTGGGAGTTGCACATGAAGGCTGTGAGCAGAAGTGCTACGAGATTTACTTCCTGAGTGTGCTGCAGCAAGTAAGGAACCACCTGGAGAGGCACAGGGCTTACGGAGTCTCAGATACCCCTAGGATCTAGGGATGCGTTCTCTTGTGTGCATTCGTGTACCTGTCACCATGGTACCTCTGCATAGTGCAATTTTGTGCAAGAAAGGTGAGACAAGTACATGTTCTTCTATCTTGTTGGGAACCCAGCACTGGCCAGCACTGAAGACATGGGCATTAAATAGGTACTGCTCTGATACGAAAGAGGAGCAATAACCAGGAAAGGGCTTGAAAAAGAGCAAGGAAATATTAGAAGCACTGTACCCAGGGAAGATTATTTACTTTCCTGCTTTACGCACACAGTCCCTTCCTTAGCCACAGAAGAGACTGTACCCCTCTTTTTGTGCCACCAAAGGGCAGAAGCTTGCCCTCTGGTAGGAATGTGAAAGGCTACTTCTGCTGCTGTGGCCCAGATCTCTGACCTCAACTTTCCGCTTTGTTAAGGATTTGCTTG
Organism: Fulmarus glacialis; assembly: GCF_000690835.1. Classification (NCBI taxonomy): domain Eukaryota; kingdom Metazoa; phylum Chordata; class Aves; order Procellariiformes; family Procellariidae; genus Fulmarus; species Fulmarus glacialis. Next base: position 15,913 of record NW_009216061.1, on the reverse strand, counting down.
TTTTGGCAAGGGAGAGTTGCTGGATTTTGTGTTTCTCTGTCAAAGGAAAGAAAAGTCTCTTTTTGCAGAAGCTGTTTTTAACCTGACAGTGGATTACATTTATATTGTTTAAGCAGTTTTCTTTGAGTCATTGCGTTACCTGGTGTCCCGATGTCTCATTGCACTGTTTGCTCTGTTAGATCGCTCCAGACCTTTCTAACTACTGTATTAATACTGATTGTAACTGACAGGCAGTTGCATGGCTGCCATCATCTGAGACAGTGAGAGAGCACTAGCTGTAAGCGATCCCTGACCTTTAACTGCCATATCAGCACCTCTAATGGTAATTGACAGGGCTTGGCTTGAAAGGTGTCCCAACAAAGCATCTTGAATGGTTGCACTTGTCCCATTAAACCAGAGCTGTCCTTTGGTGCCATGAGGAAAGAAAATAGGCTTCGGTGTTTGTCCCATTAATTGATCTTCAAAGTTATCCAATCCCTTTGTAAGCAGTTCAGCTTCCCCTGCATATTTGTCTCTGCAGAGTTGTTGCAATATGTTCCGCTTGAAAAGCTAATCTCCCATCTCCTACCGCACCCCTGAGATGCCATTTTCTTTAGGTTATTCCCAACTGGCAGCCACACTGCACATTTTCCCAGACACAAGCATTAATTCTGTCTATTCATTGGTGCTGAGAGGAGAAGTGCCTGTCTGTTGTCATAACTGATCGTTACAGAATCTTTGGGAAACTGAAGAGCTGTGCTCTTAATTCAGATGGTTAAAATACTCAGCTTGATACTCAGTATTCATCTCTTCTGCCGCTAATTTAATTCTGTTTATGTCTGCAAATTTTGCTTCATTGTGCTGACCTGCTCCCATCCCTTGCTGACATACAGAGGGCCCTGTTGCTGGTTCTTGGAGCTTATTAAAAGTAGCCTCTGATTACTTGTTCTGGGATAGGCTGATTTATGCCAAAGGATTAGAGAGAACCTCTCTCCTAGACTTTCACGTCATGAGGGCAACTCATGGCACAGGCTGTGTGTGGCAGTTGCTCATAATATGACCTTGTGGTCTGAATCCGTATTCCAGTGAGGGAAAAGGCTGATCAGCCTCTTCTGCATCTCCAGTACCGCTGGTGAGAAGTAGATTAGGACCAAAGTAGGGAGGCAGCTACAGCCTGCCACAGAGATGTTCCCTGTAGGTGCCAGGCTCTCATTTTCTCTCTTGTCATTAAAGCTCTTTGCGGGAAGCTGTTTTTCTTGGAATTGCTGTGATTTTCTTAAAAGGTATATCTTTGACCTGGCTGAATGAGCAGATATTCTAAATGAAGAGGCAGTGCTGTACCTCTTCTGAGTGCAGTTTTTACCTTTAGAAAATTAAAGCACGGTCCCCTGCTGAAATAAGAGATTTGTTTATGCAAAGTGCCTAGGAGGCAAATGCTGGCAAAGCTGATGCCATATGGAAAGCAATTATGTACCAGAGCTCCTGCTTTGGTGATTTTATGAATGACATACTTAGGATCACAGAGCTTCTCTTTAAAGACAGGCTTGCAGCCAGTGTTTGCAAATAGTCTGTCCTCTTTTTTTCTGAATTCATGCATCTAATCTCATTGTTTTGCTATGGATTATTCCATGCATCATTGGACACACTGTATCAGGGATATTTGCTCTTCAGGTCAGGAAAATGCATGGCTGTTGATCTCTTTTGTTGGTAGCATTTAGCATCTAGAATAAGCCTCAGGACTTTATATATGTACAGTGAAAGGGAAAATAAAAATCTGAACATCTAACTCCGAAAACCCTGCTGCATCTGCTTACGTTTAAAATGGGGACGTGTGCAGACGTGGAGGTGGACACTGTTAATTAACAGGGATGGTTCAGTCCATGGTGGGTAATTTGTCTTGCTCTTCTAAAAAGGGGAGTACTTGGCTGCTTGAAAGAACGAATGCTGCTTTTCCCCCTGTGGTATAGTTTAAGGATATAAATCCATCCAGCAGTTCCCCCCAGGCAGAAACCTGCAGCTGTCATGCCCATTTCACAGTGCAATTCTTTAGCATCCTCCTCTCCAGTAAGGTCATAGCATTGTGTACTCTGAACAGATAGCCTTGAAAATCCGATTTCTGCAGAAGAAAATATTCAGTGCACATCCTTGTACCTGACTTTATCATTTTAATACGCCAACAACCCCAGCCTTCCCCAGGGCACAGAGACCCACCATGAGCCAGGAATACGAATGGCACGATCGAGAGGTCCCTACAGCAGCCCCTTGCTGGCAGCTCTGTGTGATCCAACATGCGTTCTCCCTTTCCTGAGACAGGGAGGCAGCACCCAGTGGCTTCGTACAGGTAGAGATCTATCAATACCTGCCATTGCTTTTGGTTTATGAAGCTGGGATTTATGATGATTGCTTCATAAACAGGAAGCATCTTCAAGTTGCAGTATAAATAACTTGCAAAATAAGGCCTCTGAATAGTTTTGGTAAGGGATACTAATGCTTTGGAAAATGACAGAACATTTTTCTTCTGATTGCACTTTCCACCTTTCTTCCTTTTTGAAAAAGAAATGCTGCAAGCTCTCCCCAGGAAACTGGAAAGAGGAAGGAGAGAACAAGGGCATTAAATAGGACATGGTTGTTTGCTCTTTGTAAAGCAACTGCTCATTGTATATCATGAACCTGAAGTTCTTTTCTGGCTTTCCCACTACAGACCACGTCTCCATTGGGGGGCTTGGGGACAGCTTTTATGAATATCTCATCAAGTCTTGGCTGATGTCAGACAAGAAAGACTCTGAAGCTAAAAAGATGTACGACGATGCACTAGAGGTAAGGAGCAGGTTGCTGCTCTGTATTTTTTGTATGGGACATTGTTCATCGGAATGTTTCAGGCAAAAATGTCATAGATCTTTGGGTTTCCTTGGTATTCACTCCTCACCCTGTCTGCTAAGTACCCTGAAATCCTGATTTTCATCCCTTTAGGCAATAGAAAAGCATTTGGTCAAAAAGTCTGCTGGAGGATTGACCTACATTGCTGAATGGAGGGGTGGCATCTTAGATCACAAAATGGGCCACTTGGCTTGCTTCTCTGGGGGCATGATAGCACTTGGAGCGGAACATGCCGGAGAAGAGAGGAAGCAACATTACGTGGATCTCGCTGCAGAGATAACAAACACATGTCACGAGTCTTATGCACGCTCAGGTAAACCTGTGGGCTGCCTAGAAAATGTTAGTAGGGGATAGCTTACAGCCTTAGGAGACTCAGCTTTTGTGTGGGAGAGGTTTGCAGTAGGGTATTTTGTGCTTCAGCAGCATGTGCATCCCTGTGTATGATTTTCACTTGTCTTTTCTGGGATATCTAGAAGAGAAAGCAGTATGTTTTACATAGCAGACAGCTGGAGCAGAGGGACAGGCAGATGTGAGCTCCTGTGGCAGAGTTGGGAAATGAACCCAGAGCTGAATCCTAGTCCTGCCTCCCAGTCGCAGAGCTAGCCTTCTCCCAAAAAGACTATAGTTTGGGTCTGTCATTTCACATCCCTTTGCAGACAAGAAGGGGAGATTAACAGAGATTAATTGCAGGGTGTCCCATTATATGGAGCAGAGCAGCTGAGAAGCCCAACAGGAGAGTGTTGGAGACCTGCAGCTGCTGGTAGGAACAAAAAAATGAAGTTACTCGGCCTCTCCCAGCTGTCTAAGCAGAGGCTGGCTAAGTCTTTCTCTTTCACAAGTCCAGTAAAATTTGTTTCACCATGCAGTGTGCTTAGCAGTCAGTGCTTTGGGAGAGCGGTGACTGGTGATGAATGAGAGACTGGGTTAGTTCTCTGCCTGCAGGGCTTTCAGCAAGATGAGCTTGCTTTGGACACCATTCCTTTCTTTGTAGGCATCTCTGTAGCTCTTCTGAGGCTGCAGGCAGCGAAGCAGCAGTCTGCTTTCTGGGACCTTGTCAAGCACAGGTCTGTCTGCACTAACTGTTTGCAAAGATTTTTTCACACCTTCACGACATCAGCAAGCCCGTACTGGCAGCCGGTGTCCAGCATGTTTGCCCAATAAACTTCAAGCTAACCTGAAATGATGTTTGCAAATAACTCTTTTTTCCCCCCAGCACTTACAGAACTAAAACAAGCCACCCGAACTAATAACCCTCTGGTTATGAGTGCCTGGAGCCAATTTTCACCTTCAGCAATATGCATCAGCATAGAAAGGACAGTAGCAAGCCTGCCCACGCTGGTTATGGTGCTGTCATTTCAGCAAGCTCATTGTTTTGCAGAGAATGTCTGTGCATGTCACCCTGGCTCTCAGCCAATAGTCCAGCTAGCGAACATTGTTAGGACCCGATGCAGACAAGAGGGCCCGAGGAAGGTGTGCAAAATATTTAGAGAAATAAAATGACTCCCTGAAATACAGCCTTGTGGTCGACACACGCGTGCAGCAAGAGAAACCTTGTGGCGTGATCATAAGCAACCTCTCTGCTCAGTTTCCCTGTTTTTCGAGTAGGGAGAGGGTTGGTGTTGAAAGTAGGGATGTGAGTGCTAGCTAATGCTTGCAAGAGATTGAGATTCTCATGTAAGGGACACTCAAAAAGACCAAGGTACTCTTATTAATGTTTTATTCATAAAATACCACTGAAATTGATTAAGCCTTCCCCATCATGCTGATGTCTTCTTTTCAAAGAGGCTGTTAGTGGACCAGAAGGAAAGGCAGAAGTGATTGCAGATCCCAGGTACCACTTCTTACAGCCTCCCTGCCGCAGTGCAGGCAAAGTGGCTCAGTCTAGTGGACTGATAATTGTGAAACAAACCCCTTGCCTGGGAACGGTGTATCAATGTCTCTATGATGGCAGGGTCAGCTGCATGGCTAGATTTTCCTTTGAATGTGTTTTCTCTTTAAGGCGTTAGGACAGGATCTGCCTCTCTGTTCTTTCTCATCTGGGTTCTGAGTTTGTCTTCAGTGACGAACTCTGCTCTTAGGGTCAGGGGCCGTGCAATTCCTAGGAGCAAATACCAGCCCAGCAAAAGAGCTAGGACATGGGGGAGATTTGTACCTGCCCTCTCCATGCTCAAATCTGGTCCAAGTCTGTGTTTTGTCAGTTGTATCCACTCTCAGAAACACTTCATCCTCACCTAGATAGTACCCGGACATACCACAGAATGAACCACACCTGGAGCGGCAGTGGGGGCAGCTTGAGTTGCAGTCTGAGTTGTCCCTATTTTGACATCAGCTGTGAGGTTGATCTGATACACAAGCGTGACTGATCTGCTCATCTGACCTCACGCAAGCCTTAGTTAAATGTTGACAGCCTGAGCAGCATAAAAGCACCTGGACAGTTTGTTTACTTGCTTTCTCCTCAAACTGATCATTGCATGTGTGTGATTTTGTCTAGATACCAAACTCGGCCCCGAAGCCTTTCGCTTTGATGCTGGAACTGAAGCCATGGCAACCAGACTTAGCGAGCGCTACTACATCCTACGTCCAGAAGTGGTAGAAAGCTACATGTACATGTGGCGACTGACACACGATCCCAAGTACAGGCAGTGGGGCTGGGAGGTTGTGAAGGTATGGTTGGAAAATTCGCAGTAATAACTCTTACAGGCTGCTGGATTCTTACAAAAATCTTTCCTTCGGTCAATAAAAAGAGCAGAAATTATTTAAATTGTGTTAGACACTAAGACACATTAGCAGTGGGGCAGGAATACACAAAATAGTTCAATTTAGTGTGGCGTCTCTGCTGATCATTGTGAATGTTTTCTTCTCCCTTTTGGGCTAAGCTAAAATCAATCAGTCAATCGAAACAGTGGAGGTTTATGGAAAGGAGTGCTGCAGACAGTGAAACCTGCTATTGATATAACAGCCCTCTGCAAAAAGGAGTCAACCTTCTCTTTGAAATACCTGGACTGCTCAGAACCACTGGTTTGTAGTTGGCCAGGGAAAATCAGCAAACCTGCCTTTGCCCTTTGTCTTGTCTTCTTCCCACAAAGACCTCCCAGCCAGAAAGTCACTCACTTCTTTCTAGCTCATGCAGTAGCCCGCTGCTGCCCTGCATCCTAGCAAGGGCTGTGTTTCAGTGGCAGAACTGTCATTTGTCTACTGCCCTGGAAAAGAGGCTCTGCAAACAGCTGGAGTTGCCACTTGAGATCTGTTTTTGCTATGTGTGTAACGCCAGGGTTGATCAATCAACTAACTTCGGCGGTTTATGTTTCTCTTGCTATTTCATTAGAACTAGCTTTATTCCCGGAGTCTGGAGTAATCACCATGGTCTTCAGTGAGAGACAGAAGCTACTATAAACCTGGAATTTGATTTGTAAAGCTGACTTGTAATGCAACTGATGATGATTAATGAATTACTCCATGCTATTGTGTGTTACTGAGATTTCTTTTCCTTTCTCAGGCCCTGGAAAAACATTGTAGAGTAGAAGCTGGTTTTTCTGGCATCAGAGATGTTTACACCACAACCCCAACCCATGACAACATGCAACAGAGTTTTTTCCTCGCAGAGACTCTGAAGTAAGTCTAGTATCACAGGGGCCTTTCAGAGTAGCATAATTCCTGCAGCATCAACACTCTTGCCTGCTTAATAAGTCTCTAATAATAAGGGGAAAGTCTTATCCTCTGTGGGGAAAACTGGGCAAGGCTGTGGGTGCTGCAAAGCTTTGGTAGTTTCCTCCTGTAGAACCACTGCTGTCATTGGCACTCTCGAGGTTTCTGCTCATGTGCTGGATTTAAAGGACTCTTCCTGTGATTTAGAGCTGCTCTAAATGGGAGGCTCTGACTGCTGAGCTCCCTTGGATTTAGCTCTGATGGTTTAAAAGACAGCTCTGTCTCCTCTGCGAGGTTAATGGAGACATTAAAGAGAAAGCATGACTATGGCCTGAATTTGCTGCCCCTTGGTGCAGATCTGCCTTTGCTGGTAACGTGAGCTAATGTTTGTGGGGTGGCTGAGCACAGGTGCCCATCCCATTTTGCCACCTTTGCACCAGGGGTGGTGGTTTCCAGCAGGAGAGTGAGGCAGTTGGGAAATGTGTCACCATAAATCGTGGCAGCTGAGGCCAATGGAACCCCGCCCCCATCACAGTCCTGCTGACAGTGCTTGCTTGTGCGTGCGTGGAGTCCCACTTGAGTTTCCTTTAATCTCCCTTTGTGTCCATCTTCTTCCCACCCACCCTTGCCTTATGGCTCCAGGTACCTCTATCTTCTGTTCTGTGAAGATGACGTGCTGTCCCTGGACGACTGGGTGTTCAACACAGAGGCTCACCCCCTGCCAGTCAACCACACGAACTTTAAAGCAAGTGTGCAGTAGTGAGGCCATTGCCCAGCACCCTGCTTCTGCAACGTCGGCGGGTTACTGCATTTCCTTTCCATTAAAGGAATTCGCGTTGTTCCTAAAATGGTATTTTGGGGCACTAGTCCAATTCCGGACAGTATTATATTGGGAAGATGAAACCACGTAAGCACCTTCTTTTCCTCTGTGAGGAGCTCTATTAGCCTGATAATGAGATGTTTATTCTGGGCCATATTGTACACAGCTCATAGACATTCCTTTATACAGAGAATTTATATGAAATCCACTGACTTTGCTTTAGAGTGGCCAAAGGACTGGAAGTTTGCCATAAAATAGAATTCACACACATACACATCCTCCTTTCGTTTTTCTGTTTCGTTTTTGCCTTTTATATACTCTTGGATTTATCACCTTTCTAATTACCAGTTTTCGATATACTGTGCTTTCTAGGTGGTAGGCTTTCTAGACCCTTTAGGAAGGACAGGATAGGAGAAGGAGGAAGGGAAGTTGCCCTTTATGTGAGACAGCAGCTGGAGTGCATGGAGCTCTGCCTGGGGATGGATGAGGAGCTGACTGAGAGCTTACGGGTTAGGATTAAAGAGAGGAGAGGTAAAGGTGACATTATAGCGAGTGTCTGCTGTAGGCCATCTGACCAGGAACAATAAGAAGATTGGGCCCTCTGCAGACAGATAGGAGCAGCCTCAGGTTTGAATTTGCAGGCCCTGTTCCTCAAGGGAGACTTCAGCCCTCCCGCTGATATCTGCTGGAGGGACAATACAGCAGGACCTAAGCAATCCAGGAGGTTCCTTGAGTGGATTGATGATAACTTCCTCCTCCAAGTGACAGAGGAGCCAACAAAGAGAGGTGCTCTGCTGGACCTCATACTCACCAACGGGCTCACTGGGGATGTGAAGATCAAAGGCAGCTTTGGCTGCAATGACCATGAGATGGCAGAGTTCAGGATCCTGAGGGCAGGAAGGAGGGTGAAAAGCAAGCTCACAACCCTGGATTTCAGGAGAGCAGACTTTGGCCTCTTCAAAGATCTGCTTGGAAGAGTCCTGTGGGATAAGACCCTGGAGGGAAGAGGGGCCTGAGAAAGCCAGTTAATAGTCAAGAATCATGTCCTCCAAGCTCAAGAAAGTTCCATTCCAATGAGCAGGAAGTCAGGCAAAAATGCCAGGAGGTCTGTGTGGATGAACAGAGAACTCCTAGCAAACTCAAACACAAAAAGAAGCAGCATATAGAGGGTGGAAGCAAGGATGGGTAACCTGGGAGGACTAAAGAAACATTGTCTGAGCATCCAGGGATGACATTAGGAATGCTAAAGCCCAAATGGAATTCAATTCAGCCAGGAATGTCAAAGACAACAAGAAGGGCTTCTATAAGAACATAGGCGACAAAAGGAAGACTAGGGGAATGTGGGCCCACTGCTCAACAAGACAGGGGACCCGCTTACACAGGACATGGAAAAGGTTGAAATACCAAATGCCGCCTTTGCCTCAGTCTTTACTAGCGAGATTCACCTTCAGGAATCCCAGGTTCCAGAGGCCGGGGGAAGGGCTGGAGCAAGGAAGATGTACCCTTGGTGGAAGAGGATCAGGTCAGGGAATACTTAAGCAAACTGGACACACATAAGTTCATGGGCCCTGAAGGGATGCACCCACAAGGGCTGAGGGAGCTGGCAGATGTCCTTGCAAGGCCACTCTCAACAATCTTTGATCGATCATGGTGACTGGGAGAAGTGCCTGAAGGCTGGAGGAAAGCAAATGTCACTCCTATCTTCAAGAAGGAACTATAGGCTCATCAGCCTCACCTCAACCCCTGGGAAGGTGATAGAGCAGCTAATCCTGGAAACCTTTTCCAGGCACATGAATGACAAAAAATTCTTCAGGAGTAGCCAGCACGGCTTCACCAAGGAGAAGTCATGCTTGATCAACTTGATAAACTTCTACGATGAAATGACTGCCATGGTAAATGAGGGGAGAGCAGCAGATATTGTCTACCTGGACTTCAGGAAGGCCTTTGACACTGTCTCCCATAAGATCTTCATAGACAAGCTGTTGATGTATGAGGTGGAGGAGCAGGCAGTGAGGTGGGTTAAAAACTGACTGAATAGTTGAGCATAGAGGTGGTGATCAGTGGCATGAAGTCTAGTTAAAGGCCAGTAACTAGCGGTGTACCCCAGGGGTCAATATTGGGTCCAGTCCTGTTTAACATCTTCATTAATGATGGGGCAGAGCGTACCCTCAGCAAGTTTGCTGATGACGCAAAACTAGGAGGGGTGGCTGGTACGCCAGAGGGTCCTGCTGCCATCCCGAGGGACCCCAACAGGCTAGAGAAGTGGGCTGATAAGAACCTAATGAAGTTCAACAAGCAGAAGTGCAAAGTCCTGCACCTGGGAAGGAACAACCCCATGCACCAATATGTGCTGGGGCACCTAACTGGAAAGCAACCTGGCAGAAAAGGACCTAGGGGTCCTGTGGACACCAAATTGACCATAAGCCAGCAGTGTGCCCTTGCTGCAAAGAAGGCTAATGGTATCCTGGGCTGCATTAGACAAACTGTTGCCAGCAGGGTGAAGGAGGACATCCTTCTCCTCTACCCAGCACTGGTGAGGCCACACCTGGAGTACTGTGTCTAGTTATCGGCTCCTCAGCACAAGAGAGACATGGACATGCTGGAGAGAGTCCAGCAAAGGGCCACGAAGATCATTAAGGGACTGGAACATCTCTCCTGTGAGGAAAGGCTGAGAGAGCTGGAGCTGTTTAGCCTAGAGAAGAGAAGGCTCAGGGGGGATCTTATTAATGTATGTAAATATCTGAATGGAGGGTGCAAAGAGGACGAAGCCAGGCTCTTTCCAGTGGTGCCCAGTGACAGGGCCAGAGGCAATGGGCACAAACTGAAACACAGGAGGGTCCACCTGAACGTGAGGAAACACTTTTTTACTCTGAGGGTGACCGTGCACTGGCACAGGTTGCCCAGGGAGGCTGTGGCGTCTCCATCCTTGGAGATACTCAAAAGCCGCCTGGGGACAGTCCTGGGCAACTGGCTCTAGGTGGCCCTGCTTGAGCAGGAGGTTGGTCCAGATGACCTCCAGTGGTCCCTGCCAGCCTCAACCATTCTGTGATTCTGTGATCGTGGTGTCAAAATTGTAACTAAATCAAAACCTGTCTGCAAAATTCTTGATCCTAATGTATTTTTATATACTTTTTCTGTGCTCTTAAAACACATTTACCACACATCACATCTCATTTAACTTTCCTTTATCATTTCTGTGTTTTTCTACTTTTATTTGGAACTAAATGTTATGAGTCACTTGTAATAATTTCACTGCTGTAATAGTCAAATCTGTGAAACAGAATAAAAGTCTTGTAAAATAAAAAGCATGTTTGGCTTGATCCTCTTTAAAGCCATCTGTCAAAGACCTGTCACATCATGCTTGGAATAAGTAGGTGACAATACTGGTTGATTTCAAGAATATTGCACAATAGATGTTGATTTCCAGAGTAATCTAGACAGTGTATGGACAGCAATTCCCATCTGCACCAGCTCCCTTAAATTGCTTGTTCACCATCTGATGTGGGTTAGCAGGAGTTCTACTAAATGTCTTATTTTTCTAGCAAAAAATAAATAATCCCCAGCCACGTTTGCTCTTCAGTATACTGTTTCTGGAATGAGGTAACAGAAGGAAAAGAAAAGGAAAAACTGAAGCCAGGTTCTTCCATGCATCCTGCCACTGAACTAGCGGTTTAGCTGGCGTGTCCTCTGTGACTCTAAGCAGGATGACTGCAGAGATGTTCACACACCACTCCTGTTCTGACCCTGGCAGTCGTGAGTACCTGCTTAACAGTTCTTGCAACAAGGGCTGGCTCCCAGCAGCCTTTCCTCTGGTCACTGCAAAGCTGCGTGGCCCTTGGTGATACAACATTTTCTTCATTCTTGTTACATTCTCTTGATAATTGGTTCATTCAGCAATTTGGGAAGATAAAGTTGCTTTGAGCAAGTTGTGAAAACAAAAAATGTGTTTTTAAATTCATGCCTTTGTAATTCCCCAAGAGAAATAAGGTTGTCAGATGGGGACTTAGCATTATCCCGGGGATAAAGATACTAGCTGGTAAGCTTGGCCTAGAGGAATGGTTATTGGTAAATAAACGTCTTGGGAGTGAGTTGTGTTATCCGAGAGATTTGGAAACCAGGAAGCTGGTTTAGCTCAGAGGATTTTTATAATGGATTAAGGGAATTCCATAAATAAAAATGTCCTGCTCTTGGAGTAACTCAAAACACTTTGCCTGGCAAAATTTAAACCCCCAAAATAAATAGCGTGGTTCTAGTTTCCTTTAGAAATAGATCCTTGGTGTTACATTAAAACTCTGCTCTTGTTTTCTCTTCCACACAAGTGAGCGAGAACAGTATTAGTAAAGTCACATACACTTTTAGAGGAGAGCTGCTGCTTTCCTGCATCACAAACAGGGAGGTTTTTTAGTTGCCCAGCATGTCTGATGATGTAAAGCTTATTGGTAAGTTTGCTTGCCAAGACACTTGCATGGAGCTCAGCACCAGTCACAACGAAAGCTTTTTGTTGCAAACAGCCATGCTTGAAAATTTCCACTCTCGTAGACCACAATTCTGCAAATACTCCTGCCTGTGCTCACAGATATCCACAGTTAAATCCCTGAGGCCAGTGGATTCATCGCAGGCATCAAGTTAAGCGTGCATGTGTTTAGCAGGAGTAAAGATTTGTTCCAAGGATCAGCTTCGTTCCAAGGCCTGGCCCTGATCCACAACTGGGATATTTCTGTCCTACGGCAATGCAGGTAACAAATGTTTGTCCCCCGGTGTCTTGAAATGCTTCCTCGCTCCTCTGCACGCCTCGAGCCTCGGCTGGATGCTCTTGCTCGAGCAGAGCCCTCAACTCTGGGAGCACTGTGTGCAGAAGCAGGCTCTGCGATTTCACCTCTCTGATCTTGCACCCACCCTGTATGCTTCCTGCTAGGTGGGGGTGGTGGGTCTTGTGTTCGTCCAGATGGGAACCCCTTTGTTTTCATACTTTGACTAGATAAATAAATGGGGTGTTATGTTTGAAGCAGAGGTTTGCTTCTAAATGTCTAATGGAAAGAATCTGGGAAGATGTGTGTCTTTGAGCTGCTTTCCTGCCTTTCAGCCTCAGGCATGTGGAACACCAGTGGGAATTCTGTTGTTGATTTATGATGGGGTTTTTTCTATTTTTGGGTCACCTTACCAGGAAATGTGACCAGCCTAGGTTATTTGCCATTCCCCTGTTACATTCAAATTCAGGAGCCGTGATTACCATGTTAATTTTCACCATCAGATTATGTGGCCCTATTTTATCTCAGAAGGCATTTCCTGTAAATGAAGTTCTGATAAAAGAAAGTTGCATTAGTGGTAGAGATGAAAACTAGTAACTCTCACTTCTAGAACGGCCGGCTGTTGTCGCCTGACCATACAAGAAGATAAAACAAAACTATCCAGAAAACAAATGCATCTTTTTGTAACCCACACTTCATTTTTTACGGCGTTATTAAATTCCCTTGGAAGGCTTTCAGCAGAATTGGTTATTGAATTCAAAAGCCTGGCAGTCGTAGTATTTTTCCACATACATTTTGATCTGATCTATTTATCTGATTGTTTCAGATGCGATGCATCGAGCGCTGGCTCCCAGTGCTAGCAGTTTCAAAGTTTCAGCAGTTACTTCTGATCACGTTTGGGTCTTTGGCTTCATTCCCTGTGGAGCCTCAAACAGGTACCGTGCTGTAATGAGGAATCCTCTCAATAAAACACCCCTGCATTGTAAATGCTTTTGTTTAATGAGAGCCAGCGCGCGTCAGAACTGTACGTGACCCACCAGCTTGGATTGCTTCAATGGGGGGGGGAGTCAGGAATGCAAGCCCATGGGAATTCGGTAGGCGTTGGCTCTTGCTCTTCAACTAAATGGTCTACTTTGAAATGTCTCAATCAAACTTCATTTCACTTGGCAGCCTTTGCTGGCCATTCTTTTTCCGGGATGAACTGTATGTTTTCCATGGTTGTGATGCTTTGTCACAGTGCATCCCTGGAGCAGGATGCAAGCCCCTCTTCTGCAGTGAATACACCTCCGGTTTTCTTGTACCCTTTGAAAAGCCCCATGTGAAACCAGACTTGGATACTCCGTGTTCCTTACTGTTTTCCAGAGGATTAATGTTTCTGGGCCTCAGTCTGGTCAGGACTTGCTTCCTCAGGGGGTTTCTGTTTCCAGGTGCTTTCTCCATTTGTGCACCGAGCTCAGATTTTAATGCCGCCTTCCATTACACCATGATCGCTTTGACTTTAAAACGGGCCAGGGTTTCAGGCTATGGGAATGGGGCCATCAATTTAAACAAGGACAGGGTTTCTCTGCTCTCGCAACATGCTGCCCTGGAACGTGGAGTTACTGCGTGTACTCTGACATATGGAAAACCCATCCCTCTACTGCAAAAAAGGTCACTCCAAGCTTTTCATCCCTGCTACCGATTTCTCACTATTTTTCTTATTTTCAGCCGGACTCTCTCCCTGCTGGCAAAGGGGAAATCCGGAATAGTTTTTCCTGCTGGGTGAGTTTTCTTGGTGGAAATCTTCCTTGTTATTTCTCTATCACAAGGATTTCCTTTGATACAAGTGTGCCTGGGTGGGCCACACAGCAGATGTCTGGATATTAAAATTCTTCCTGAGCGCTGTAATCTGTAATCTCAAGAACCAGCAGTGTAGAGCCAGGAGTTGTTGGTTTTGTTCTCCTTTGAGGAGGATTAGTTCCCAGCAGATGCCCTGAATTGTTTCACCTTTTGTCTTTCATTCTTTTTCCTATCAAATAATTCATCTGTTTGTCATCTTTATATGGTCGCTGGTGACACTGGAAATGGTTCAGATGTAAAATGAGCCCCTCTGCTTCTCATCTAAATGGTATCATTTTGGCTCTGCCAGCCACCCTGTCAGGTCTCCTTCTCCATCTAGGTGTCTGCAGGCTTTGTCATCTCCTATCACCTCTTGCTCGTTTCCCAGACACCCAAGTACATTTATCCTGTTTCAAAGCTATCTCGTCCTGTTACATTTTGTGCTCTAAAGGTACTTGCTAGGTTATTTGAGGTAAGCAAAAGCTCTCCACACCTCACTGCCCGACCTAATGAGTCTGGAAAGTTTTAAAGCACATCTGCTTAAAGTGCCTGAGTGCTTAACTCATTCACTCCTGTCTCTGCTCCCAGACATTATTTCAATGATCTGTTAATTCAGTTCCTCCCATCTCCTCCCCGAGGCCCAAGCACTGGTTGTTTGATGGATGGGGAGGTGGAGAGCAAAGAGCAGCGGCAGTTTCATGAACGTCGTCTTCTGTGGTGGAGCTGGCAGAAGGAACCTTCTCCTTCCTCCCTTGGCCATGCAGATGTTAACGACACTGATCCAAGCTACAAATAACCCAGTGTTTATTCTGTTGCTGGCCTCCCCAGTCTGGTCCACTGTGTTGCTCAAGCTTGCACCGTCACTGCAAGAAGAACATCAAGGGCTATGTAGGGATCTATGGTAGAGAGAGGAACCGTGCCCATGTCCCAGGGAGAAGGCTGTACCTCGCCTTCACCGCCTGAATCCTGCTCCCTCCAATCTTGCTTGCTGTGGTCTGCAAGAAAATGCATGGTGATTTTTTTATCTTGTCCCGGGAATTGCTCAAAACTCTGCACACTCCTAGCCTGCTCTGCCCGGGATTACCAGCCTCTTCCTCCTTCCTCGATGCAGCTGCCACTGCTCTCTTAATGGCTTGGTCATGCTCTCCTCATCTTCAACCAAAAAGCTCTTTAAACCTAAAACAAAAATGATTAGGCAGGCTTAGGAAACAGCAAAAGCTTCAAAGGATTAAATGCTAACGCTTCCTGCTATCCTTAGAGAGATCAAACATTCTGTGCTGTTAGCCCTGCAGCAGCAGAAAATGGTACTAAATCTTCCCCAGCAATCAGGGGATTTCAGTGGTGGTGCAGGATTGCATGTAAGGAGGAGCAGGAGACTGATTTATGAGGAAAGATTAAAATGATTAAATATATATCTCTTGGCCAAGCCACTGCTAAGGAGCAATGTGACAACCATGCAGAAGAACCTGAAGGGCACAAAGAACACAGGGAGGGTGGAAAAGTTTGGGGTGTCGTAAAGGCCCATGACGGTAGAAATGACTCAAAACATGGGGTGATGCTAGAAATGACTCAAAATTTGGGGATCATGATGTGGTGGCAGGAGGCTGAGGCTCAGTGATGGCTGCAAAGTCATTCCCATCCCTGGGGCTTAAACCCCAGTGAAATCACTGCAAGTGAAACCGCTAATATCTGGGGTTTTTTTTTAAATGTCCATTTTGGTGAGCTGAAACCAAGTAGAAGAGCACGATACGG
>NW_009216061.1:0-230 GCF_000690835.1 Fulmarus glacialis | reverse complement strand
TTTTTTTTTTTTTCCCTTCCTTTTTTTCCTTTTTTTTTTTTTTTTCGGAATGGTGAATTGAGGACCAAAGACCATTTTGGAAATTCAGGGAGGGGAGGACACGCCACTCTCCCATCGATAATTAAAAGCAAAAACCACGGAAAGCAATGAGATTGCTTAAGAGGGGGGTGATTAATCTCCTCCAAGAGTCACC
Organism: Fulmarus glacialis; assembly: GCF_000690835.1. NCBI lineage: Eukaryota > Metazoa > Chordata > Aves > Procellariiformes > Procellariidae > Fulmarus > Fulmarus glacialis. The sequence continues at coordinate 37 of NW_009216061.1, read as the reverse complement.
GCAGAGGATAAATTTAAGGCCAAAAAGTGGTTTTTTC
>NW_009216060.1:3359-3961 GCF_000690835.1 Fulmarus glacialis | reverse complement strand
CGTGTTGGTGGGGCTGAGAAGGGGCTGCCAAGGGAAGGTGAGGCCCAGTAGAAGGCTTCGGTCGTGGCGACTTCTATGCCTGAGTCCCATGTGGTGGGTGGCCGTTTTGGAACTTGCCTCTGATACGCGTAAGGACTAGGCAGACTTTAGGTGGGAGAACAGACACAGAGTCCCCGTGTTGGTGGGGCTGGGAAGGGACTGCCAAGCGACGCTGAAGGCCAGCACCAACTTTAGCCCTCGCTACTTCTGTGCATGTGTGCAACGTCGTGGCTGGGCAGTTCGGAGCTTGGCTCTGATGAAGGTAAGGACTAGCTTGCATTCAGGTTGGAGAACAGATAGAGTCCCGGTGTAGGTGGGTCTGCCAAGGGAAGTAGAGGGCCCCCATCAATCTTGAGTCCTGCCTACTTCTGGGCCTGAGCCTCTTGTGGTGCGTGGCCGCTTCGGAGCTTGGCTCTGATGAGGTTAAGGAATAGGGTGAGGTAGGTGGGAGAAAAGACCCAGATCTATGTTCTTGGTAGGGCTGAGAAGGGGCTGCCAAGGGAAGTTGTGGGCCAGTAGAAGGCTTCAGTCCTAGCTACTTTTATGCCAGAGCACCCTGTGGT
>NW_009216060.1:2103-3227 GCF_000690835.1 Fulmarus glacialis | reverse complement strand
CCAACCCTCCAACCACTCAACACCCAGACATGCCCAGCACGCAGGACCCCCAGGGACCACCACCTCCAGAGCCAAGCACTGGCCACCACCACTGCCCATCACCCGGACCTGCCCAGCATTCAACACCCCTATCGCCCACCTGCCCCACTGCCTAGTATCCAGCACCCAGACATGCCCAGCACCCAGACGTGCCCAGCAGGCAGCTTCCCTGCTGCCCACCGCCCAGCATCCCGAGTGCCCCCAGCACCGGGACATGCCCGGCGCCAACCACACACCACCCACACTGCCCAACACCCAGCATCCACACATACCCACCACAACCAAGGCCCACCAAAACCAGGGCCCGAGCTCCCTGTGGTTGTTGACAGCTTTGGAGTTTAGCTCTGAAGAGAGTAATGGGAAGACCAGGCACAGAGCCTCCGTGTTGGTGGGGCTGAGAAGGGGCTGCCAAGGGAAGGTGAGGCCCAGTAGAAGGCTTCGGTCGTGGCGACTTCTATGCCTGAGTCCCATGTGGTGGGTGGCCGTTTTGGAACTTGCCTCTGATACGCGTAAGGACTAGGCAGACTTTAGGTGGGAGAACAGACACAGAGTCCCCGTGTTGGTGGGGCTGGGAAGGGACTGCCAAGCGACGCTGAAGGCCAGCACCAACTTTAGCCCTCGCTACTTCTGTGCATGTGTGCAACGTCGTGGCTGGGCAGTTCGGAGCTTGGCTCTGATGAAGGTAAGGACTAGCTTGCATTCAGGTTGGAGAACAGATAGAGTCCCGGTGTAGGTGGGTCTGCCAAGGGAAGTAGAGGGCCCCCATCAATCTTGAGTCCTGCCTACTTCTGGGCCTGAGCCTCTTGTGGTGCGTGGCCGCTTCGGAGCTTGGCTCTGATGAGGTTAAGGAATAGGGTGAGGTAGGTGGGAGAAAAGACCCAGATCTATGTTCTTGGTAGGGCTGAGAAGGGGCTGCCAAGGGAAGTTGTGGGCCAGTAGAAGGCTTCAGTCCTAGCTACTTTTATGCCAGAGCACCATGTGGTGGGTGGCCGTTTCGGAGCTTGCCTCTGATACGCATAAGGGCTAGGTAGTCGTTAGGTGCGAGAACAGACACAGAGCCCTGGTGTTGGTGGGGGTGAGGAAGG
>NW_009216060.1:828-1705 GCF_000690835.1 Fulmarus glacialis | reverse complement strand
GGGGCAGTTCGGAGCTTGGCTCTGATGAAGGTAAGGACTAGCTTGCATTCAGGTTGGTGAACAGATAGAGTCCCGGTGTAGGTGGGTCTGCCAAGGGAAGTGGAGGGCCCCCATCAATCTTGATGCTGCCTACTTCTGGGCCTGAGTCCCATGTGGTGCGTGGCCGCTTCGGAGCTTGTCTCTGATGAGGTAAAGGAATACGGGGAGGTAGGTGGGAGAAAAGACCCAGATCGATGTTCTTGGTGGGGCTTAGAAGGGGCTGCCAAGGGAAGGTGAGGGCCAGCATCAACCTTGAGTCGTGGTACCTGAGTCCCATGTGGTGGTTGGCCGTTTTGGAGCTTGGCTCTGATGAGGGTAAGGGCTAGGGTGAGGTTAGGTGGGAAAACAAATGCACTGCTTTGCTGTTGTTAAGGCTGTGAAGGGAAGGTGCGCGCCAGCACAAGGCATCAGTCCAACCAACTTCTGGGCTAGAGCTCTATTGATGCATGGCCGCTTCTGAGTTTGGCTCGGATGAGTTTAAGGGATAGATTGAGGTTCTGCGTTAGATAACGCCACCCACCACATGGGGATCCAACAGAGAAGTAGCCCCTTACCGGGGCCGACCGTACTTTTCCCAACTAAATATCAACCTGTGCCTTACAGCCACCAGAGCCCATTTCTGAAACATCTTCCCACGAGATGGTGCTCCAACACAGAAGGAACCAGGATTGAAACCTGTTTCTTGCTCTTGCTTTTCGTGGCAGCACTTTCAGGGGTTTTGCTTTCGCTCAACCACCCAACCATCATCCTTGCCACAGCCCAACTGCAAAGTGGGAAGGACTGAAAGAAGTTGGCTGCTCTCACCTTCCCTTGATAGCCCCTTCTCGGCCGGCCCGCA
>NW_009216060.1:0-257 GCF_000690835.1 Fulmarus glacialis | reverse complement strand
CAATACTGGCTGTGTCCAGGTGCTGGGCATGTCCGGATGCTGTGTGCTCGGCACTTGGGGTTCTGGGTGGTGGGCAGTGAGGGTGCTGGGGATGCTGAGTGCTGGGTGCTGGGTACTGGGGCTGCTGCGTATGTCCAGGTGCTGTGTGTTGGCTCTGGGTTTGCTGTTGTGCGCATGTCCGGGAGTTAATGCCGGGACATTGGTGTGCTGGGCAGTGGGGTTTCTTGGTGCTGGGCAGAGGATATGATGGGGGCAGT
>NW_009216059.1:0-1799 GCF_000690835.1 Fulmarus glacialis | reverse complement strand
TCTATGATTCTATGATTCTATGATACTTATCATCTTCAGGAGATAAGCAAAAACCTCTCTCCTGCCATTGGCAGTGAGAAATGGATGTGAGGACTTGAGTGACGTTTCCTGTCCTGCTTACCTTTCCCATTCTTCTCCAGTTTTTCCTCTAGAAATACTTCAGAAAAATATCGATATAACGGAAAGTAAATCTTACCAGAGATTCATAGAATAACTCCAGTTAGAAGGGACTGCTGAAGGTCATCTAGTCCCAATCCACAGCTCAGGGGAAGTCTAATTAGATTACAATGCCCAGGGCTATGTCCAGCTGAGTCTCGAACACCACCAAGGATGGAGATCTCATCTTCTTCCAAAATGTGTTCATTGCCTCTTGTTCTATCACCATGTACATTCAAGAGTCTGGCTCCATCTTCTATCTTCCAATCAGTTGTCAACAACAACAAGGTCTCCCCTGAGCCTTCTCATATGGCTGAATAAACCCATTCCCCCAGCTTCTCTTAGAAGTCATGTGCTCCAGCCATGACCGGTTTAGTTGCCCTCCATGTGTCTTACCGTGGCTTGTCAATGTCTTTTTTGAAATGAGCCCAAAAATAGACATGACAGTCCATATGTGCTCTCACAGGTGACAAGCAGAAGAGAAGGATCACTTCCCTCAATCTGCTGGCTCCACTCTTACTAATGCAGCCAAGGGTACTGTTGGCCTTCTTTGCTGCAAGGGCACATTGCTGGCTTATGTTCAGCTTGTCGTCCAACAGGACCTCAGGTTATGTTCTGCAAAGCTGCTTCCCAGATTGTTGGCCCTCAGCCTGTACTGGTGCGTGGGGTTATTCCATTACAGGTGCAAGACTTCACATTTGATTTTCACAGAATCCCAGAATCACAGAATGGTTGAGGTTGGAAAGAATTTCTGGAAGTCATCTGGTCCAACCTCCTTGCTTAAGCTTTGCCACCTAGAAATGGTTGCCCAGGACTGTGTCCAGATGGCTTTTGAATATCTCCAAGAAGACAGAATCCACAACCACCCTGCTCAGCCTGTTCCAGTGTTTGACCACCGTCACAGTGAAAAAGTTTTTCCTGATGTTCAGAGGAAACCTCCTGTGTTTCAGTGTGTGCCCATTGCCCCTTGTCCTGTCTCTGGGCACCACTGAAAAGAGCCTGGCTCATCCTTTTTGCACTGTCCTTCAGGTATTTATATATATAGATGAAGTCCCCGCTGAGACATCGCTTCTCTGGGCTGAACAGTCCCAGCTCTCTCACCCTTTCCTCATAGGAGACATGCTCCAATCCCTTCATCATCCTTGTGGCTCTTCACTGGACTCTCTTCAGCATGTCCCTGTCTTTCTTGTACTGAGGAGCCCAGAACTGGACACAGTGCTCCAGGTGTGGCCTCACCAGTGCTGAGTAGAGGGGAAGGGTCACCTTCTTCCACCTGCTGGCAATACTTTGTCTAATGCAGCCCAGGACACCATTAGCCATCTTTGCTGCAAGAGCATATAGCTGGCTCATGTTCAAGTTATTGTCCACCAGGACCCCCAGGTCCTCTTCTGCCAAGCTGCTTTGCATCTGGGTTGTTGAACTCCATGAAGTTCCTGTCAAGCTATTCCTCCAGTCCGTTCTGGTCGTTGTAAATAGCTGCCCTGTCCTGCGTATTGACTGTCCCACAATGCCAAGTTTGGTGTCATCTGCAAACTTGCTGAAAGTGCCCTCCTCCACCACAGGTAGTTAATGAAGCCATTAAACAGTATTGGCCCCAATGTGGATCCCTGAGGGATGCTCAGTTTTGGGGCCGGTCCTGTTCA
>NW_009216058.1:818-1871 GCF_000690835.1 Fulmarus glacialis | reverse complement strand
AGGTTGGTCTGTGACCTTATCCCACAGAGGTCACCAACTGAGGGCAGCAGTCCTCAGTCCTGATCTGCCACCCATCTGGGCTTTGCCCTCATGTTGCTGATTTGTGAAGTCAGATCAATTATTTCAGCTTCCCAGGATTTAATTTCCCACTCCTGGAGAAGAAGCCCATGGAGGATTGAGGCCTTCTCAGCAACTCAGAGGGCTGGTGAAATCCTCAATCTTGTGAAACTATGCCCTTCATAATAAAATACAAAGCAAAAAGGTTGTACTGGGTTTCCGTGGCAAGATTTTGGTAGCAGGGGGGCTGCAGGGTGGCCTCTGTAAGAGGAGGGCAGGGGCTGCCCTGTGTCTGACACAGCCAGTTCCAGCCCCACTGTGTCGGACCCACCATAGGACACAGTTGAGCCCACCAGCCAAGCTGGTGACATCTCTGTGAAAACATATTTAAGAAAGGTCAAAACGCCACACAGGCAGTGAGAGTGATCAAAAAAGTGTGAGAAACAGCCTTGTGAGCACCAAGGTCAGAGATTAAGGAGGGGGAGGAGGTGTTCTAGGTGCTGGAGAAGAGATTCCCCATGGAATGCCCATGGAATGCCCATGGTATACCCATGGAGGACTCCATGCTGGAGCAGGTGGATGTTTTCTGAAGAAGCTGTGGCCCGTGGAAAGCCCATGTCGGAGCAGTTCCTGACAGGAATTGTGGACTGCAGAGAGGACCCACGCTGGAGCAGGGGAAAAGTGTGTGGAGGAAGGAGCAGCGGAGAGGAACTGTTATGGTCTCACCTCAACTCCCCAGTTTGTACCGTAACTCCTGCCCCATTCCCCCTTCCCCCTGCACCATTTGGAGGGTGGGGGAAAGGTAGAGGAGTTGGGAACGAAGGCGTGAAGTTGAGTCTGGGAAAAAGAAAGGAGTAGGCAAAGGTGTGGTCTAAATTTTAGAATCATAGAATCATAGAATAACTTGGGTTGGAAGGGACCTTTAAAGGTCATCTAGTCCAACCCCTCCTGCCGTAGGCAGGGACATCTTCAACTAGATCAGGTTGTTCAGAGCCC
>NW_009216058.1:0-488 GCF_000690835.1 Fulmarus glacialis | reverse complement strand
ATGGCCCTCCTCTGGACCCACTCCAACAGGTCCATGTCTTTCTCGTGCTGAGGGCTCCAGAGCTGGACGCAGTATTGCAGGTGGAGTCCCACCAGAGCAGACTAGAGGGGTAGAATCACCTCCCTCGACCCGCTGGCCACGCTGCTTTTGATGCAGCCCAGGATACGGTTGTGTAAGGGACTGAACTGTGAAGCATTTGTCTCAAAGATTGCTTGTCTAAGCGAAGGATAATATGGGAGCAACTGAGGGGCCATGGAGACCTCTGGTTTGCAGAGGCTGCGCCATGTGCAGGATTCCGTTGGGGTCAACTGAAGGTAACGACGGTAGCGGCAGTAGTGAGGAGTGTGTGCACATGTGCAGCCACGTGCTAGTCGCGTGCTAGCTGCGTGAAGAGCGAGGCTGGAGCTGCGTGAAGTGTATGCACATGCGCAGGAATGTAGGAATGTGCAAGTACGTGCAGTTGCCATGGAAACTGCAGCCCTTGAGTG
>NW_009216057.1:0-30220 GCF_000690835.1 Fulmarus glacialis | reverse complement strand
AGAAAGAGTGGAAGGAAGTGGGGGAAAGGGAATTGTTGTTTTAAACATTTAAATGCTTTTCTCCTCTACTGTTAGAAGCACCATGACAAAACAGAATAACTCAGAACATAGCTGCTCTTTTTATTTATTATAGAAATACGAAAAGGCTGCCACTGTTTTTGAAGACCTATACATGACAACTGCAACAGGATGCAGACAGGATAGCTGAAAAACCCCTAGTGATTATAAAGATGAAGCTGAAGAGTAAAATGTTCCTTTGAAGCCATAGTGAAATTCCCATTGACTCAAGAGATGTGGAAGGGTCAGATACCTCCATTAGATAAATCAGTGAAACACTCAAATGCCAATGAAATACAAACTCATTAATTAAATAAAGTGCAGCAGTATTGCAGAGTATCTCACAAATTGGCTAGTAATTGACTGGCACTTTTTTATACAGCCTCTAAACACCAGCTTGATTTTGTCACACAAAAATCATATTCTGATTCTGCCTTTGAAAAAAATGAAAGTTATTGGGAGAGAGTATCATCTAGAATAAACTGGGCAGAGAAGCTGGAGCACTTGTTCTTATTTCCAGGTCGACCATGACTCTGTTTTGTGACTTTTTAATAATAAAATAAATAATCACAATTCCTCCAAACTTATGCTTTGATTTACCTTAGTACTAGAAATAAAAGCTACTGTTTAGCTATGTTCAAGAAAAACATAAAAAGTGTTGAGAAGCAATCCTGAGAAGCAGTCTTTCCCATCATTTCCAAAACCTGACCCTAAGCGTAAACTACTTTTTGGTTTTTAAGAAGTTTAACTTGTTCTGCTATTTGCATACCTCTTGTTATTTGCATAGCTCTTCACTACTGTTGAAGACATTGGGAGGAGTGTTGATTCCTGCATGTTCTACTCTGATTTATGCAATTCCAGTACAAGTTCCATATTGCAACACATCAAATTGTTAATGAATAGTACCATCACAGTTCATTCCTTATCTGAACCAAACCAATCATCAGTTATAAACTGTACTCATCACTACAGCAAGGCATTCACAAATGCTATCTATACACAGCAACAGCTTTGGTTTTATTATCATTTAGCAATTTCTTCATCCATTTTCAGCCCACACTATATTAGTTTTAGTTCCTTTAGAAATTCATCAAGTAACTTTATGTTTACACATACATACAGTGTGCCTTGCATTTATATAAGCTATATTATATTTTTCTGAATTCCATGTACCAAGAAAAATATATTCATAAACTGATCATATTTTTAGCTTAGCAGTAATCACATCTATTACAGGTCAATGTGACTAATGGCATGTTTATCTAACAGTTCAGATCTCTGATTAGTACCTCTGCAGACATATCTGAGTTATTCTAGGTACTAATAATAGCATATCTATGATGATGTAAGTGCTAGTGTGGGCTAAAAAGCTCAACCTATACACTAGGACATCTTGTTTGCACTTAGTTCTGTTCAGAAATGGCTACATAAAATAACTGCCCATATTTGCTATTTGAAAACAAGTCTCATGACTAATTATACTGCGCTCTACATTTGAACTGCAGGGTGGAAAAAAGCTTCAGCCAAACCAAAAGGCATGTCTTTGGGAGAAGAAGTTATAACCATTACGTGTTTGTTCCTGTGACAAAAAATCAGCACAATGTATGCTTTAGCTTAGGCTTCAGATACAACTTGTATTTATTGTGGGCTTTGTACGTGCAGCCACCTTAGTCGTATTTAACAGAAACCCTCTGAAGTTAGCAGAAGTATCTTACCTTATTTTAAATCTAAGATTTTTTTTTTTTTTTAAAAAAAACCAACAAAAAACGTAGTAGTAGCTCAGTTATATAAATATGTAATGTCAGTGTTTTCACCATCAAGAAGTGAATACATTAATAGTGAAATATCTTAGTCCAAAGGACATTGTATACTCTATGTAAAACAAACAATGAGAATATAAACTGCTTAAGCAAAAATTTCAATTAAAAACTGACTTAAAGTGTAATTATTCCCTTAAGTCTCTGCAACACTGTAACAGAATTTTTTGTGTGCTCTTTTAGGATAACAGCAAGAAATAGACCACAGGTTACCATTATAATCAACTCTTCATAGTCAGTTGTCATCTGAGGTCATTGCTGGTTCAATTAAGAGGTCTATTGATGTGACAAATGATTGGAGTCCATCAGTTTCATTTGTCGTTTCACCCTCCTACAGTAAATTTGCCTCGCTTAACACACCAAAAAGATGCCAGTTTGATATATAGTAATTTAAATTTAAATGTTCAGCAAGACATAGCCATCTGGTGTTTACCTCTCTCCCCTTTCCCCTCTTCAATACATAGTATCCACAGCTCTGCTGTGTAGAGTTCAAATTTGAACTCTCTTAACCTAAGAAAGAATAAATGGCTCTATTTTGAGTCCTTAAATTTGAATTCATCTCTTCAGGCGAAACACTTTCTCTTTCATTTTATTCTGGAAGAGAGCAAGAGGTGGCTGTCATGAATGAGTGGTTTAAGGCCGTGTAAAGAATCACTGGCAAAAGTATTGGCAAAGGGTGATTTTAATAGAAATTTGTAGAAACGTGACTTAGCAGAATTCGATGGCAAGGTTCACTCTATTACTCATTACATGGATTAAGTATACACAGCAAAATCGTATCAGAATTGTGTTGGAGTGATTTGTACAGAGATTGAGGATGAAAGGGTAAGGGGGGCCCTCCCGTTGAGTCACGAGGTTCAGAGAACGTCCAACTGGACCCAATTTTAGTCTCAGACTTGGACAATGGTTTGTGTCTAATACAAAAGGGATAAGAAGACCCTCCCGTTGAGACTCGAGGTTCAGAGTAGACCCCCTTGCTTTCTAAACTCCTTCTAAGAGAGGAGCCTGGGTGCGGCTGGATCTACCCTTAGTCTCAGATCTGGGCAACGGTTTATGACTAAAGTGTTAAGGGTGTTTAGCAGAAAGCGTGTTCAGCAATGCCTAAACATTAATCAATTTGACAGCTATACAAAGAGTTAGTCAAGTTACTACAAAATACTAAATCAACTTAACTACAGATTATACTTGCTAGTAACTGTACAGATAAACATGCAAAAAGATCTAGATCAATCAATACGTATATATATAGGCATATGAATATGGTACCAAAGCTAAGTAAGTTTATAAAGGCCTAAAGCTAGCTAAATTTATAAAATTATACCTGTTAAAAATTCCCCCCGAGTCTCATGAAATATTCACGTTAAATGCTTTGGCATTTCTCAATGGGCAAAGGGTTGAGCCCCGAGGACCGTTCCACCCAAATCCCAGTGATCCTCTGAGTATCTCAAATTCGAGTTTGCGGACTCTGAGAGGCTTCCCACACAGAGGGAGATTCTGGATGCAGCCCACTGCGGTCCAGGAGAGCTCAAAAGGGTCTCACTTGGGACTGCTCTTTATAGGTTTGGAAGATGATAGGCTTTAGTCATTAGTAAATTTCCATTTTGGCTACTATCCGAAGTGGTCCAGGGTAGTAATTATGGTATTGTTTCACGGTGACAATGGTATTGTTCCACTTGAGCTATGATCTAGGTAGGTAATGCTTCAGGGCTGTCAGAGATGACAAATTATCTCTTGTTCTTGTTCCCTACCTTGATCATGTAGCTAGTGTCCCTGGTAAAATCAGTGTTGCTCCCCGCCTTAACCATGCAAGAGTGCCTGGTACGGTCAACGGATGCTCAACTACCCAACTCGTACACAATGGCTAAAGCTTAACAGAAGTTCCTGAGATCATATCGTAGCCCAGAGGAAGGCGGGGGGGCGGGGCGTGGTAATGCACCAGCACAGTGGCATAGACATGATCATGACTATCATAGTCAGAGTGATTTTATTCATGTGGAAAATTTCCAAACGCAAGACAAAATTTTCACAATCTCTTCAATTAATGGCTGTTATGCAGTGTCTACATTAGGAAAAAAAATATATTAGTGTAGAAAATATTGAATTACACTGAGTATTTTTCAGAGAGAAAGGAATGGTTTTTATGTCGCATGCATCATTTCTAGTAATGAGTTTGAACTCACAAATTTGATTTGCAAAGTGGAAGGAAATGAAGATATTTTACAAAAAAAAACTTTAATGGAGTTTCTATTCCCACTGGAATGTGTTGGCTAAGGGGAAAAAAAAAAAAAACTAGTCCACATAGCCACATAGTTCTCTTTTGAAAACTCAATATAAGATTCATCTTAGGTTTTTTTTCTTTAAAATACGTTTGATATGGACATTTCTCCATGTTATAGAAAACAGTCTAAAAAATGATTCAATGTTTTGTTTCAACCTTTTTCACTTCATCAACAAGAAAAAGCATAGCATAGATGTTTGGGGTTTTTTTAACTCTTCCAGAAATTTTTCATTTCAGGTGCTTGATATATTTAAACATTATCTTCTTACAGAAGCACTATTGGCCCGAACTCTGGGTATATGACTGAATAGAGAAAACAAGACCATTCATGGGATTTGTATGAAAAAAATATATATATACATATATTGCTAGAAATAAGATATGCAAAATGTGCACTTTTTTTTAAACATTTGTAAATTTTATTTATAAAAATCAGGGATACAGAACCAAGTTATTTTTCGTACATAGATAGTTACATCTATTCTTCTAAAGACAGGATGAAATATCAGGACTCCACCTAAAAATATCTGTGCATAAAAAGCAAAATTCCAAATTTTACCAGAAAATTTCAGCTGTTTTAATCTTACTCAGTATGTCCGAGACTGAGGCAAAGCTGGACAAGGACCAAAGACACGGAGCTAAAACTCAGGCACCTTAACACCAAAAGAGTTCTTTTGCTATGTAATTCCTAGTGATCTTGTCAGAACATACATGCTATGGAGATAGCTGCTCATACAACCAGCTTCCAAATGATATGTTTTCTTGAGCAGAAGCCTTATATACACAACATTAAAAGTGGACACCATGACCCTCTCAGTAAGGATGTAATGAAACTCACAACGAGTTCTTCTCTTCACATAGATACGTTTCACAGATTGTGTCACAAATTTTTCCCAGTTCCTCCATGTCTTTTGAACATGACATCAGTAGAGACTACAGCAGAGTAAGCAGTTGCTTAATTAGGCTGATACTTTTTTTCAAATCAAAATGTAAATTTGGAGGAAACAATAATTATGAGGGCTGTTGTACTCAGAGGTCAATTTTAGCCTTACCCTAGATTTAACTGCCAGTTTTAGTCATAAACAGATCTGTGAAGAAAAATATATATTCTCCAGATTATAAAAGGAAAAGTAGCAAACAAGAAAGGCCTTTGACAGAATTTTAGCTGTCTATATGAGTAAAAGTCGGTATCTTTAAATGTTACGGATGAAAGAAATTGAAAGACCTTCGTACAACCTTCACATGAAAGGCTAAGTAGACTAGATACCAATGAACAGGAAACTGGTACAGGTACACAGTACACTCATGATCACTACCAAGACTTCTCTTTATATGCAGTCTCATTGATGAGTTTAATAGCAAATAAAAAGAAGAAACTGAGGAAGCTGACTAAGACTAGGATTAGATAGGGAACACCGATTATTTAAAATGAAATTGACGTATTCAAGCTTCAAATAAAAAATACAATGTACCTTATTTTGAGCATAGAAGTGAAGTCTATATACATGAGTCAGTGTTGATGTGCGTGTATTTAAAACAATGTAAGAAACATCGATTTAATCCTGATAAAGAATTTACAAAGAAACAAAACTCTAAAGGGCATGTTAGATGTTAGGAAAGCACTTCAGAGATGAAATGCATGATGTTTACTTTTCAAGTCTGGAAACTTTTTGACACCAAGGTTTTGAGAACAAAAAAAATCTTACTCTTGTGACAGCTGCATAAGTAAAATCCCAAACCCTTTCTGCAAAATTCATTCATGCACAAGAATCACACAAAAACTGAAGGCTGGATGTTTGTGTATGGATCCTGTGGCTTAAAACCACATTCAGGTTTTTAAGTACAAACAAGATGCACACACAATGTAATCATTATGATAGAAATAGTCTACACTTTGCAAACCTCTGTGGAGACAAAATGATTTATATAATTACCTATAGAGAGATATAATTATCTGTCTCCTGTATTAACATGAAATATATCAAACATAATTTTTTTTAGTTACATATTTATCTAGTAAAAAATTGTTCATTCACCTCATACAGCAACAAACGTTATTCACCTGAAAGATTTTAAAAAAATATTGCTTAGAACATATATTCTCAGAGCAATGTCAATTTGACTGATCATTTCACTTTACTGAAAGTCATAGTTAGAAACTTGAGTACCATGTTTTGTTTGATATAAATTTAAATAACACAGTCTTCTGAGTTCATTTACAAAACAGTAAACATAATTGTCAAAAAAAGAGAATAGCCAGTTTATTATTTCTGCTCCACAAGCCTTTGCGGAAGCAACAGAAGTGAGACAGTTTTTATATTTCTACTTAAGTTAATTTCATTTCCCCTTTTATAGTTCAATAAATAAATAATCTTGTTGACTGAGGAAAGTGGAGGTAGGTTGATGTGCACAAAGATTTATTCCCACAGTCCTCTGCTGATGGTATATGTCCACTTCAAGGTTATCTTGCAAAAAAACAGGGATAGGGAAGAGGTTATGCAGAAAGTGGCAGAAGCCCTCCAATGAGAATCCTCTCCTGGGGTCCCTCTCCTCCGCAGCAAGAGGTCACAATCACATCCAAAACAAAACAAAAAAAAACAAACAAGAAACACCCTAGCATTTTTCCCCCCATACAATAATACCTTCCACTGATACTCACTCAAGTTTTCTGTTGGTCTTTGTTTCATGACACTACTGGCACTAATGCTTAACTAGGTAGAATTGCTGCGCACTACCTGACTGCTAGATCTTAAGCACATGTATTATTAGGTAATATTTATTGGATATTAAAATTACTATTATTTGCTTATTATCTATTGTGCTTGTTGTAGTATGGAGTCAACAACCTAGAAGCCAACAGGTAGACTGGGGAAGGAGGAGATGGGAGCATTAAGACAAACTGAAACTATAAAGCAATGCAATAAGAAAACAGCGGACAGATAGGATGACTTAGACATAGAAAACATTCCTTTTCCCAGGTTAATCATAACAATGATTCAAACTGCACCAGTGCAAGGTCACGAGGTCGCAAGGATAAGAGCACTTGAAATACCTGGCCACGGTATCTCAGCTGCCCCAGAACAGCATCAGGGTGTGGATGTGACAGGTTTCAAGTGGAAAGGCAGACTAAAAACAGAAATGGAAGGCCTTTAGTAATATAAAAGTACTTACATCCATGCAACTATATACCTATTAAAGTTTCAATGTATTTCCTTCCAGATGAAAAATACGTGTTAGACCACCTGATTACTTATCTTGTTATGGAAATAACAAAAATTGGCAAAAGCAGAGTAATAAAGGATGTGACTAAATGCTGGGGCTTTTTCCCCTATGAATTTGCACATGTAAGTAACATCTTCACCTTCGAAACTATAATAGGAGTATAGTATGTGAACATAAATAAGAATGCCATTTCCACTGAGATGGATGCCTCTTCTATGGCTAAGAGATGTTAGTCTTAGTAATTTTTTAAAAGTATTCCTACATAAGAGTGGGAAGGGAATAGGGTTTTTTCCATACCACTTAGTTTTCAAATTTTGCAAGCAGACCTGCTTTATATCAACAAGAAAAAACTTTTCAAAGGTTCTCATAAAAAAGGAAGAAAACTGATAATCATTTGCAGATACCCATTCCAATTCAAGCTGAGTAAAGGATGAAACTCAGATTTCCTATGTACTAAGTTCTTTTTTGTTTAATATGGAGTAGGATACTCAATAATGTTTCACATGCCCTAATCCTCATACAAATCAAATACATTGAGTTCTTTCCTCATTGAGATGAACTCTACTGATATAAAAGCCTTTTACTGATTAAAATTTAACTGAAACTAGTATAGTCCCATGAATAGTTTTGATAGTGATCATTCAGAACTATCAAATGAAAACCAACCATACGGGAAAATTCCCTATCAAATATATTTTTTAAAGCATTGTGATTGTTTCCATCTCTTTAAACCAGATATTTGTGTTGAACAATGCAGATTTCGTTCTAATTACTGATTTATTCAAGCTTATGTGAGAAATTATGAGTCTTCTGTAATTTTACAATGATGCAGTACCTGTGCAAAGTGAGCAAACAATATTTGACATTCATTTTCAAATTATATTCAGTGGTGGTCCCACATGTCAGTATAATTCTTCCTTTCCCAGCTTGCCTGCTTCACTTCCTAGTTTATTTCCCCTTTTTCAAACGTGAGTTCCATTTCATTGATCACATATATGTACTAAGGCCATAATATATTATGTCAGTACAAACAAAAGCCGACTGTCTGAGATTTCGTTTTATGAAAGAGAATGAAAAATGTAAAAACAAGAGTTCTCCAACAGGATATTTAGTATTCTTTATTTATAATCTTACCCTTCCACATAAATAATGTATATACTTATAGTTATGCCTGTGTTGACTGATTTAAACGGTCTAAGATAAATGCATGACAGTGTGATCTACTTTATTACCTGACACATAGAAAAATAAGCTGTCATTGTATATATATATTAATGTAATACAATAGCATAAAGATGTGTTTTATATTCCTAAAATATTAACGGTGCATACAAAAAATGAGCATTTTAATTGTATTTTAAAAGTGTACTATTGTAAGATTATCTGAGTTTGATTGTAGAGGAAGATAAATTGTAATGCATATTATTTACTGGAATAATTTATATCAGTTTTATCAATTCAACTTGTAGAACATTAAAATCTGCCGGAGTATTTGTTGCTTGACAACAGGAAACATTATTGAACTGTAGGTTACATTTAATTGCAAGAGGAATGCTACTCAGTCACAGTCATTTTCAAGGACCAACAAATAGCAAGGGTCAAGGTTACAACCCAGGTAATTACTATACTTACAAGTAAGAGAGCAAGAATTAGATTATTCCTCCTGTATCTTGTATGCGCTTCTGTCACTCAGCAAACTGAATTATGCTGTGCATCTAGAATGAAGTGTTACAGGATAATTTACATGATAAGGTCTTGCACTACTGGAGAAGTTATTAAAGAACCTCATAAACTTCCCTTCTGAAAGATATATGGAGCAGTCCATCTTTGATAAAGAGTAGCCAGGATTGAAATATCTGCATGCATCCTGATCCCTGATCTGTGGACAAGCTGTTATATATAATGTGCAGATAGTATTTCTTTCCACTTGCATTGCAGTGCAATCGTAAAACAGAATACAAATTACATACTGACAATCCTTGAGCAGTGTTTAAAAATTATACAAATCTTTGTAAAACTATACCACATAAGAAGCATTTTATTTCATTATGCCAATCCTATAGATGCATGAGGCAGCTGATTTTATCTTTCAACTTGTATTCAAAGCAGTGCAACTAATTTTTTTTTTTTTTTTTCATCTTTAGCCCTTTACTGTTCAAAGGGCAGGGAAGAATATTTAAATTACATGTGAACTTAATTACCTTCAAGAAAACTTGTAAAAGTGAATCAAATTTCTGGTTGTTTGGGAAACATTTTTGAGAGTAGTATATGAAGAGAAAGGGAATAGCACTGTGTTGCAAATAAAAGTCATTTAAAATAAGTTTAAATTTAAGGATGTGTCTTTTTTTTTTTCCTGTTTATGTATTTGGCGTCACTGAAGTATCCATCCATTAGCTAAAAAAGCATGCACACAAACCAAATTGTATTGCTGAATCATAACAAAAGCTCTAATAATTTAATGAAAATATGCTGGATTTCAAATAGCAATTTTGAAGTATCCACCTGACCAGTAAGAAAGGATTTAGGAGCATTTTGACGTATCAGTTGCTCTGCTACTTCTACACATGACAGGTCCTGCTGTCACAAAATTCACATGATCATTCATTTATCACAGAAACAAGTTGCAGATATAGAGCATATTTTATACCAAAAGATTATGCTCTGTGGCCACAATATTAGATATCCATAGATTTATTATTTTGATGAAATATCCACTCTGTTAATGAGCTGCAAAACCAAACATTCAAAGCTCCAGCCAAATCTAACAGGTGAAATTATACAGTGTCTGTCTTAAGGGGACACTAAGGAGTAATGTGATAAACACCTCATTCAGTTGCCTTTATTAATCAGTCAAAATAAAAAGTTGCAAATTGACATCTGGGTCAACCATCGGGATGGAGATGGGAAGAAACACCTTTGGCCAGGAACCTCAAGCAAGAATCTATCATCTAATTCATCTCTGGATCTAGACCCTTCAGCTGTGATCATACTAAACCACATGCTTATTGAGTGGTTCACTTATGAGACACTACATTGTCCTTTCTGTAACCTAGTGTTGATGACCATTATTTGAAGTGAGAACACAGTGAGAACACAGTAATTTGGCTAATACTTCTAGCCCAGAATTCTTATCTTCTCAGTTATTAATTTTATTCAACAAATTCCCAAATATTTCCAAATGTCCAGGTATAATTTCAAAAGCATTTAGGCTGCCTAAATTTCCTAGTATCTGTAATAAATTTTTAAAAAATTTTTCCAACTTAACTGAAGATACAGATAAAAAAAACCCAGTAAGAAACCATTTTACCTTGATATGTTTGTTAATTATTGAGTCGTCCATTAACCATTTTACATTGTAAATAATCTGTTGTGCCAAAAAAACCAAATCTGAGACTATTCTGTCATCACTGTAATAATAATGAGCATTTGCATAGCCATTTTGAGATTAAAAACTAAAAGTACTTTAAAAGGGAAAAAAAAAACCAACCACCAACAAGCTTAGCAGAACTTCAGATATTTGTTGTTGCAAATTAAATAGAGTGCTAGACAAGTATTTATTTTAGTAATACCATAGAAGTTTCAGAAAATGTATGTATTTCCACTTATGTCCATAGGCAAATGACAACAATACATTTTGTGAATTTATAGTTTTGTTCTTGTTGTTTTTTTCTTTTTAAATAAGAATATTATATAGTTGAAGCTGTATTACAATTTCTAGCAGAATTACAGTTTTAAAAGTATCAGTATTATACAATTCAGTTAGCCTCTGAAAAAATAATCTGTGTTTCTAACCACTATTTGGTTAAACTCAATTCTAAAATTGTCTTTGCTATTCAAAATTATTATATATTTTCAGGACTGTTATACCACCAGTGATGTCAATATGTCTAACTAATGACACATTCTTATTGCATGTTTTATAAAGGCACTATTCAAATGTTAATTAGGAATGTTATTAATGGATCTTGGACAGGATATAGTTAGAAATGAACAAAATAATATTAATGGTGACTACTGTGGACAACTTATTCCTCAACATTAGTACTGGATCAGCATTCTAGAAGGCTGGTTGGTGTTATCAACTCACTAACAAATAAAATCAACACATGCAACTAGTATGTGGCAAGAGTGTTATAAGTTGATGCCTAGCTAAACTTAACCATTTGCACTTACCATTAGTATCCTCATGTAAGATTAAATCCTCTGGTAAAATTAAAGGCATAAATCATGGACTTCAGCTACAATAATTTACGTATCTATATTCTGTTTACTTACCCATATCCTGTCTTAATTAAGCTCTTATTTATTCTGAACTGGTGTAATATTCCTTGCATTCTGAGCAGTATATTGTCATATACTGACGGTATCAAATCTTAAAACAACTGTTTCAAAATTCCTTGAGAAATGGGAATGCACTTCATTGGAAGAGATATCTATATAAGTTTATGAGATCACACACAGTCTAAGTGTAGCAGTTCATCAAACCAAATAACAAGCTAAATTGCATTAAATTATATGGTCATGGTAGAATACATGGATGCATGGATGATGCAAATAAATAATCCAAATCCAGTTTAATTTGAACAAAATGGTGAGCTGCATTAACAGTATTATTGTATTCTCTTTCCACCCAGGAAAGTTCTTCCATTTACATTTCTGGCTTGTTTATTTGGCAAAACTCAAATCAAAAAAAAAAAAAAAAAAGCACTAAACGTAGTAGTATGCTGATGCTGAGCATAGCACTATTTCAGATTCCCTATCAGTTCCTTGGATAGAAGAACTACTTGTGATGTTTCTGAACTCCTAGGTTTTCCTAGGAGTTTAGGATATTAATGCTCATAATCAGTGCCTCATTATCACCTACTACAAAATTAAGACATCAGGGTGAAGAAAAAGTTGAGGTCAAAGTTAGCTTTGTGGGAAGAAGAATAAATGCAAAAGAAGGTAGAAAAAGAAAGAGTCAAGGGACATTGAAAAGAGACCATCTGGTGAAAGGAATGTGAGATTAACCTAAAAAAAATCCAGAGAACTGGAGAGAATATTGTCTGTACAACCCTGGGATCAGAACTAACTGAGGAGGGTGTGACAAAGGAAAAATACTAGGAAGAAACCACCAGAGAAGAAAACAAAGAAAATAGAAAGAAGAAAAAAAAAAAAACTCCTTCCTTTTTCTGATTACTTTTTGGTATTTTCTGGAAAGTTAATTTCAGCAACTAAGAAGAATGGTGTCAAAAAGAAAGACTACAGGGTTAAATAACATGAAAATTAACTCATTTTCCAGCTTGTCTGATGATGCACGTCTCAGACATGCGTGTTGTACATAGAACCCAAATGAAAAACCTTAATTGTTTCAAAATCTTCACTTTAAGAACATTGTTCCTCTCACATTTTTCAGTATGTTATTAACAGTTTACTGTAGGACTGCTACCTGCTTAAAATTCCTTGTCTCTGATTTTTCAGTCAACTTTACAGAGCCTAAGCAGTTTTCAATAGCTCCACAGTGACTGAGAACTCGTTCAGGCCACATTTATTTCATCATACAAACCCTTCCCTACCATGGAGAGGAGGAAACGGATACCTCTGACATATAAGAATTTTGCTGCCATATAATTGTCCCCTTGGAAAGTTTATTCAGTATGACTCATTCAACATGAAATCTTGGAACCTGAGCTATCAGTGAAATGTGAAATACTGATATCAAAGTGAGCTATAAGCAGATATTATTTCCTACTGTGATAGAGGTTATAACACACAAGGACTTTAAATGGACCTGAAATGTTATTTTATATATATTTTCATTTAGTTCTAAAATGATATTGCAGAATAAGAGATAAATTAGAAGTGGTCATTTTTATTTTTATGTTCACCCTCATTCTTTCTTTTAATTGTATGTATGTGTTTAGGGGTTTCTTTTGTTTGTTTGTTTTTAAGTAAACAAATGAGACAGAAGTGCTATAGGCTATTTTAAATCTGTTTGGGAGCTTTTATCAGTAACAAGATATGTGCGGACTGATTTTCAGCTACATTATTTTGAAAGTTAGTTTTTTTGTCTTCAAAAAACCCAGTCAAATAACCTAAAGAGCTTTACCTGACAAGTCCTAATTAAATCCAAGAATCTCTGTTTCCTTAGTAACTACTCATAGCGTCACTAGCATTCAAGAGAGAGCAGCAGGTGCAAGAAACCATAAAAACGAAAAAATTTATTTTGCCAATTATTTATTGAAATATTAGATTGAAGTATTTAATACTGGCTTCCTACTGATTTCAGTGCTTTCTGAGTACAATCTTCTATCAATCTTTTAAATAATTATACACTACTGAAAGTCAATTTGATCACTTTTTTCTTTGGCATTCCACATTCTTGTGTTATAGAATAGTGTATTTGCATCCATTTTTGTGGTTTGATGCAACTGCATGTTTCAGTGTCAAGTACATACTCCTAATGTTATTCTAATATTCTTCACAACCTTTTTTGTCTCATATTTTTGAGACTTGTAGACTATTATATGAAAGTATGTAGTGCTGTAGAAACTGAGGAGACAGCATTTACATGAGTTTTACAGAGCAAAATAAACTTTAGAGAATAAAGCATAATTATGTAATCCCGGTGAATTAAAAATGGAAATCTGTGAGGCAGGACCGTCTATAATTCAACAGTAAGATTTTCAGCACGTTTTGTTTCATATTTATACAACAACTACTTTTTATAGGAATAATTTAGCTTTATTTAATACCTTCTGCCAAAATGAAGTCAGTTTACATCAAAAGAATGTCTTAAAAAGTAGGGTTGCCCAGCAGGGTCAACTGGATGAGGATGAAAGAAATCAAGTTCATCTACTGCTTCAGTGACTCTGCTTGAGGGATGAATATGACCCAAGCATAAAGAGGCACTCAGACTTAGATAAGGCATTTAACCAGAAATGATAGCTCTCTGGCCTTAGATTCTTAAATGCCACAGTCGCCTTGAAACTTTCACCTCCTATCCTCACTTTTGCATCCCAAGTTATTTTCAACAAAATGGTCCTTTGCTCAGCATAAGAACTTTAAGAAGCCACTTTACAATAGTAAGATGTTGAAATACAGGTGCATTTGTGTAGTGTGGCTAAACATGTATTTTGAATCCTTAATAGAGTAGTGTCCATTTTGCACATAAATGATGGCTTGGTAACAGTCAGTCATCCCTGTTATAATCCCATTGGGGTTTTTTAATATGACTTCTCCTTCTTAAAATCCTACCATTTGTGGTAATTTCCCCCAAACACACCTATTAGATTTAAAAAAATAATAAAAGAATAAGAGAAATAGCATAAAAGACAGATCATCCCAGGATACCTGTTTGACTATTTGCAATTCTTATTTCCCCCAAACACACCTATTAGATTTAAAAAAATAATAAAAGAATAAGCAAAAGAAAAGGAGAAATAGCATAAAAGACAGATCATCCCAGGATACCTGTTTGACTATTTGCAATTCTTACAGCCCATCCTGTATCCATTCTCCTCTGTTGGTAAACCAGCTGTTTAAAACACAACTGTAACTAATCTCGATAGTCAATAGAGGCATCCAGCCTAAAAAGGTGACAGAGATTCTCCTTCATAAGGAGAAACAAAAAACAAACAAACAAACAAAAAACAGAATTGTTCAGATATTACCAGGTACTGAGGTCATCAAAAGATGTTGGTGTCTTTGTCCTGTCTGCACATGTCTGCATAATGAAATACTTTCTTAATGCTGATCCTAAACCTCAGCTTTTATGCTTGACCAAATTCTTGGCATTAAAGTTTCCCTGCAGCTTAAAATTCTGCCTCTGAAAGTCCTTGTAAGCATTTAGTCCTCAGTGTAGAAGGTGTAAGCATCCTGCTCAAGTCTGTGATACTTTAGCATTATTCTTAAATCTCATACAGAAAGCCCTCCTCCCTATATCACTGAGCAGCCACATTTACCTGATGACTCAGGATTTATGATTATCAAGTTCAGTTCCCCTAATTGACCTGAGACGAATTAAACCCACATTTCAAGCTTCCTAGCAGAGTAACTGAGCTATCTATGTGCAGGGCACTGTCACCCTGGTTTGCTGAAATAATTTCATTAGGTAGAAAATAATTACGCATTTATTGAGCCAAAGTTCAAGAATAAGAATTGTTTTTCATCCACTTGTTAGAACATTCATATGGGAGATAGAGTCCTGATCTTCATTTTATGTTCCAATAACTGCTGTAATATTTTAAATTGTTACGCCATCCT
The DNA here is from genome assembly GCF_000690835.1 of Fulmarus glacialis. Lineage (NCBI taxonomy): Eukaryota > Metazoa > Chordata > Aves > Procellariiformes > Procellariidae > Fulmarus > Fulmarus glacialis. The sequence goes on along the minus strand of NW_009216057.1, from coordinate 14,602 downwards.
GGTAGAAATCAGAATTCAGAATTGTCCCTTGCTGTGTAGATGTCCCAGTCATTAGATTTGACACTTAGCTTTGCTCCAACCTAACATACATTCACTAGTGGAAGAAATTAAAAGGAACAAAAAAATTCCTAGATTATTCTCTCAAAGCACCCTTGTGCTGCTCTTACACTAAACACAGAAATAGAAATTCCTTTCCCAAAAGCAGCTAACCTCTACTCTGCTTTGAAAAGAAACACTGCATTTCAGGAAAGGTTTCAGGGATTCAAATCATGGGAAAACATAACTTTCACCCAAATTGCCAAAAAGTTATTGCTTCACTGCTTATCAGAAGTTGATCAGATCACCAATATCCACATATCTCTACTATCCACCTGATAGTGTATGACTGGAAATTAAGAGGGCTCTACTTTTTTTTTTTTTTTACCCTTTATTTTCTTTATTTGCAACGTTTGTCCCAGTAGTACAGTTGCTTTGAGAATGCAACTTACATGTTCTTTGTGAGAACTTTAAACAGAAAAAATGCATAGTATGATGCATAAAAAATACTAATTTTTGCATGAAATATTATTCTGGTTGCATTTTTAGTAGACTGACAAGAACTTCTAATTTGTACCAATTAAAAATTAACCAGAAGGCATTGGAAAAAAAAATATAGTAGAATTGGATTGTACCCAGAAATAAAAAACAGGTCAGGCTAATTAAATGTGTTCAGTAGCTACATATTACTTTAATTATATTGTTAAGAAGAACAGAAAAACCAGATTTTTTTAAAAATTGAATAAAGGCAGTTCTGTGGGTTTTTTCTGACTTATTTATTATTTTTTTCATACACTTTTCATACACATTTTTGATACATGTAAAATAACCAAATGAATTTGTCACTTGAAGAGATGTGTACAATACAAATGTAGAGTATTAATATCAACTGTTGAAAATGGTATACCATCACATACATGGGTCACCTCAAATTCATAGAGCTCATGATAAAAGTAAAACATTTTGATCACACATATACAAAAACTTATATAAAACATGCAATCTATTCATTTCTAAATATAGTAACCATGTTCTAAAGTTTTTTTCTACACAGTGATTCATTCAGAATATTAAGTTCAAGACATCAGAGACAACATATCAGCTTCCAAAGAAACTTTTATGACTAACCAAAATATAAGACACGATACATACAAATTATAAGGCAGACCAAACCTCAGCAAAACAGGTTCTAGCATCACTGGACTTCAAAAAAGAAAGCTGTAGGTAACACTCCAAGAAAAAAAGAAAAATAGCAGAGACCTCTATCTAATAATTGATTCTATCCAAAGAAGAAAAGAAAAAGGAAAAGTAAAGAAAAAGAGTTCAACATAAATAACAACTGCTATTTTTCTTTCATATAACAAGTCCAAATCAGATAAACTTATTCCTATTGTCTCTGCATACCTTTTCGAAATAAGTTCTCATGCATAAATATTTATGCTTTCACCTATGGTGTGAATAGCTGTCAATTATTAACAATAATGAACAGGTCATTTATCTACTTAAAAGTCAAGATATTTAAGACAAAGTTTTTCCTTATAAAATTCTTTGCAAAGGGAAATTTCATTACTATCTCATGCTGTTTCTTTAAGGAATTTTTCTTTTTTTTTTTTTTTTTTTTAGCTTGACTATTCTGGGATTTTTGTTTGGTTGGTTTTGCGGTGCCCTTGACTTTAAGAATGGAAGTGACTGGCCAAGGTAAACAGTTGTGAAATTTATTCCCATTGTTCTAGGAACAGCATTCCTGAGAAGAGAGAGAGAAAAAAGTTTCCAGCCTCTTCTTTTTCTCTCAAGTCAACTCATAACTTAATAAAAGCAAACTGATATGGAGTGTTTGTGCCGTGAACAGAGTAACACATAAACTGTGCCCACTGCTACATACGTAGCCGTGTATTTTGATGTGTTGCATAACAAGTCAATAAAGAACAGCTAAAAGCTTACCCATAATTTAAAAAGTAAAATTTACAAGAAGAGTTGGTTAATGAATTCAGCCTCCCCAGATCAGAGTTTTGGGAACTTGTTGGCTGAAGGAAACATAAAAGACTACAGTGAAGGGAGAAATTTCTTCTGACCTGTTGACACATTTGGTATTACTGGGAACATTGACATACTTGGAATACATTCACATTTTAATGGAAAGAATTTTCATAAACTCTTCTGATACAGTGAGATACATTTCAAACAATCAATATATTTTGTTTTAATACCCAAGTCTAGATCCTAGCCCCATTATGCTGTGTATGGTAAAAACATAAATATAACTTGGTTATATCATTTAAGTGTAATAAACACAAAAGGAGAATATCTGTAATGCTGTTCCTTCCTATCACTTTTATTTCTTCAAACATAATCTTTCCATCAACTCAACCAACTGACTTTGATGTCAATGATCTAAAAACATCCATTTTCATCCAGTCAACCTCGTAAGAATAGTTCACTCACAATCTGGAGAAGAATGAGAATTACACAATAAAATCCAGATCACCTTACAGACTACAGGTAGATCCAAGCTTTCCCTTTCAATAATATGTCATGGTCCTTGCATGCTCACTCACAGATTGCATATAGGGTCATTATTCTTGATCTGCTAATTTCCTTCAAAAACTTCTGGAAGTATTGTGAAGTAGAAGTTCTCAGTTGTGCTCATTCCTTTAGTATTTGGGAACAATGTAGTAATTTGTAGGAGTTGAACATTAGATTCCTTCTTGAATTTAGCTAATTAAGTCACTGAATAATTAAATTAGTTTAACAACATTAATTATGTAGTAGGTGTATCTTTAGCTACCATATCTAAAAATATCTGAGCACTTTTAATTTAATAATAATTTAATAATTTTACAGGAAAAGTGTTTCTGTTTTTCCTCAGAATTATTTCATTTCTTCAAAAGCTAGCTAATAAAGTCTTAGAATTCAAGTAAGCTTTATTTTCAAGGCAATTATTTCCTGGTCTTATGTGACAATATACTTTAAGACATGCAAGCACTAAATCCTTAATTCATTTGGTAAAGATAAGTTTCAAATATATGATTACTGTATTTTCTGTTGTTCTCCCAACTCTTTTTTATCCCTATGATTCCACGGGTTTTATTCACTTATGGGTAGTAATTGACAATCTAATCAAATTGGTGCTCTTAATCTTTACATATTAGTTAGAACTGGTTAATATTTGTACTTAAACATTAAAAAATTTCAAATGCTATGCAAGTACTTGTTCTAATCATGCCATGTAGCCACTGACTAGCCTTTTGGAAAATGGAATAATCAATCTATAATAATTAAATATTTTAAGATTATTTAAGACACTGAAAAACAGACAAAAAACCAACAATAACAACAGCAACAACAACAGTGGAATTTTTCTACTTTGGGAGTGGAAAATGGAAGAATCAAATTTGTTCACAGTGTAGACCAAAGGAAAAACACATAAATTAATTGAGTTTATCTGCTGGCTCTGATATGTATCGAAGTGCAGTAATTAATATAACATGCATTTTAAAAGCTCCAACTGTCGTCTTTGATATTAGATACCTAGCAAGGATGAATTGTTCATATATGTTTTGCAATATCATGGGGGAGGGGGGAAACTACTTCGAAGAAGTGAGGCATTAAGTTAGATATAGGTATAGAAACCCCTCAACAGTTTCTGGATCCGGTTACTGAAATCGTTTTATTAATTAAAACTAACTGGGAACAGATCACAGCTTCTTCTTTGATTTTGAATTAAGCAAAGCATCGCATTCCATATACCCTGCCAGAAAATGGGAGGGATGGGGTTTTCCAACTACATCAATGGGGCTAATAAAACCAGAAAATATTATTTCCCCCAACAAAATCACCATCATTTATCTTTAGAGCATCATAGGCACAAAACATTGTTATCATTTAAAGATTTCTGCACCACCTGCAAAGAATGCTAGAACAGTCTTTGATAGCCTTTTCAAAGTATTTGTACTAAATCCTGGCTGCACTGGGAAAAAACCTCACTTGATTCTATTTCACCTCTATCCATATTTTTATAATCACCTCTGTCAAATTATGTGATCTATGTCCAGTCTAACAAGGAGTCTGGTAAATCTACAACACAAAATAATTCTAAAGAAAGTTCTGATCCACACTCAAAGACCTGTGAGTTTGAATCATTGACGTTAAAGTATAATCAGTGCACAGTCATTCACTGCATATAACCAGTTACTACACTAATTTTGGACTGACTTACACCCACTGTTTCATTAAAAGGTAATTTAGCCTCCCAGAATAAAAGGCAAAGAAGCCCTACTTAGCTTATTTTGTGTGCCTAATGTTCTTGAGAGCTTAAGTGCCCTTATCTGGGAAGCATGTCAGAAGTGCACAATCTAAGGCTTTGTACTGAAGTTTCTGGGGCCATTACAGTTCTGCTTCAGCATCAGATCCACCTCTTCACGCATAGCCCCTGTGGCTGCACTTCAGAGGATCAGGAATGAAAGGGGTTCAGCCAGCTAGCTGCTAAAGGACAGTATGTCCTGGGTCTTTCCTACCTTACAAATGCCAAGTACCTGGTCTGCAAATATCCAGAGGACTTTGCACTGCAGAAAGTGAATCCGTTCTCATTCTGCATGCTGTTTCATCTCTTTAAGGACACATGCAATATCCAGAGATTCCCCAAGTCCTAAGACATTGCTATTCTGAGCATGTCCAGATGTCCCTCAACGTTTACAGTTTTGCACCTGTCTCTTCTATAAATCCAGCTAAAATGAATAACATAGTTGTTCATCAACTAGAGTTGCTTGAGGCAATCTGGTGTGTTCTGAACAGATGTAGAAGATCAGGTTTTCTGTTAAAACAGACCTCGAGGATTTTTAGAGGTAGTGAACGAGGGTTCAATTTTTTTTTTTGCCTCAAATTATGCAGGCTTCCCACTCTTACCTGGTAACTCACTTAACACTCCAGGGTGTGCTCTACAGGAGGATATTGCTAGAAGCAGGGGCTAGCAGTAAGAATTTCAGACTCTTTTCACGTTGCGTAAATAAAGACTAACAGAATCAAAAAGAGCATGTAAATTATCATGGGTCTCTATCCTGCTGCTCACCCAGGCTGTTCTAGTACCTAAGCCAATTAATGTTTCAGTTTTTTTATTAACTAGTAACTGTTCAGGAAAAAAAAATAAAAATTGAAAGAGAATTGTAGTACCAGTTATTTTGTTTTTCTCATGCCATATGCCTTCTCTCTCTCTCATGCTTTCTTTCCCTCTTAAAAACAAATCCGTAATTAAATACACAAATAAAATAGCTTTAGCTGGAATATGTGACAAATCAGGGACACTGAGGACGTGGTAGTAAAGGTCCTAGTAGGATCTTTCATCCTGGTGGCTAAAAGATGAAGGTTTATACCAGTTAAAAAAAATTCAGTGGGAAAATTGCATGTTGTGTGAGTGCAGTATCCCCTGAACTGTGAGATAAGAAGAAAGCACATACTCACATCTCTGGCTATCATTTGATAGTTGAAGACGCAGATTACCTTTTGGGTGGTGATGGATACTGGAGCTATGAATTCCATGTGGAATAAAATGCTTTAGTTTAAGAAAAGGCCAGGTACTATCTGCAGCATTTCTTGTTGACTAACCCTTGAAAGTGATTTTTTGTTATGTTGGCTGTAAGTAATCCTGTATTATGGAATCTAACCTTTCTCTTAATTGTTTAAAGGGCCTCTCTCAGGCAGTACATGTTTTTTCAGTAGTCAGGCCTAAAATTTAGATTCCCTCTTACTCCATGCTGTGGTTAAAAAAAATATATTTATAGAGTTAAGTATATTTTATTTCTATTTCTGTCACATCTGTATATGTAGTTTAATATTAAGTTACTGAGTAATAAGATAACCATTTTCTAGAACTACTAGAATTTCAAGATTATTTTAATGACTCTTCACTCAATTTTTTAATTAATTTGTTTTGATAACTTATGCTATGTCATTAGTGCCTTGGGTAAAGGTAGGAATTTCCGTACTAATGTTAGGGCACCAGAACAGGCACACTCTGTCTTTAAAATATATAAAAGGCAACTGTATCATAAAGATCCTGAACTGAAGATACAAATTGACTGGCACTACTATTGAAGCTTATGATTTTAGACAGAAAGTATCTGAAAAGAACTGTACACTCCTGTGTTATGCACCAACAGGAGACCCTTGAAAAGTATATTAATTACACTTTTGAAGAGTTATTTCAGGTCTTGTTGCACAAAGAACATTGCAAAAGATAAAGGTATAAGAGTGTCTGCAGACCGCACATTTCTTTGGTGCACTTCTTAATTACTCTGCCTGAAAAGAGGTATAATTGAGCTGTTAGTTTTGCATGGTACACAGAAGTCTACAAGAAAACAGAGTTAGAAGTGAGAATACTTGAAATACTTCATGGGCATGATGATTGGTACAATTATTTTGTGATAATATTAATAAAGAGATTCAAGTGTTTAGAAAGGGATTCTTTGGAGCCTTAACCATTCATGCTGGCTTCGGAAAGTTTAAATGCATTATTTAGAGTTTTCTATAATGTAAGTTAAAAAGTTTTAATTCTCCATTCATATATATCTGAAAACTAAGGGAAAGACCTGGTTGCTCAGATGAATTTTTATGAATTCTACACAAACTACTTTAAGCAACGTGTTTAAAGATCTTTCAGGATTCATCTCTACATACCAAAAGTGAGGATCCATAAGTCTTCAGCAAGTACAGGTTTCAGCACACACAGCATTCAGCATAGAGAGGATTCAGACATCCTGAACTTCGTGCCCTTTGTTGGTTTAGACCACTTGAAATGTGAATCTGCTGAAGAAAAGTAGACATTCAGTGTTGTTTAGACATTTCAGTACTGGACAGCGACTCACACTGTCTACATTCCCCACACAGAAACCACTATTTACCTCTATTAGCCCACCGTATTCAAACGTCTGCATCTTTTGAGTGCGTGCCTTAGTTGGCAATATGTAGAAACGCCTGTGCATTGCCTCTCTGGTGTACGTATATACAAAAAATGTCAACCTTAGCCCTTGTAGTAGAGGTAGTACAAGTGAAGAGAACAGGATTTTTTGTGGGTGTGCTTTAAGATGTCCAGTGACAAGTACATAAAAGTGTGATTACATTTGCTTCCACAAATACTGTGTTCTATATTTAGATAAAGTAGGTCTTCTCACTTGTGTTTCAGTTTCATAAATGTAGCTAACTTGGCAGGCATGCGAAGGTTTCACTTTAATGAAGGTTTTCATATACATGGTTTAAAATTTCTGTATCAGTATGGAAGTCAACATTGGCTTTGATTTTTTCTCATTATGAACCTAAAAAGCCAACATGCTTTCAAGATCCTGTAGTATAAGACCCTTCAAAGTCCTATAGTATGTGACACACTGCTGGCCAGTCCAGTGAGTGACGTTGCATATTGTTTTCCACTGGGGCTTTTCTTTAACTGTTGGAGGAAGAGCTGAGGTAGACAAGGGGTCAAGATGGTACAAGTAAAAAAATCCACAGCTTTTCCAAGCCATGGGTTGTGTGATGCACTTGATGTTTTCTGTTCAGGAAGGATGTTATCTAAACTTTGCCTTCTGCCACCCCCACACAGGCACACTAATGCCTCTTTCCAGTTAAGGCCCTCCCACCACAAAACTGAGAGACTGGTCTCTGAAAGCAGTTTCAGCTGCTGCTGCTCTGTGAGGAGTGTTGACTGAAGAGCTTCCTCTTGGCAGCAGCTAGGAATGGAGGGAAACATGATAATCTTGTGGAGCCTCCAATAGGCTGAGTAACAGACTGGGGAATATGCCTGTGAAAGTAGAAAACTTTTGCCCCTGGTTTTAACAACATTTGATAAGGGGTGGTTCTTTCTTCCTATGAAGCGCTTCCTGTTTGCTGGGGCTTGTGTTGCATGAAGATCTTGCTGGACAGGAAGAAATATGAGTGTGTCAGCACCTTACAGAAAACTCACTTGGCAATTGGCAATTATAAAGAAGGAGCAGAAGTATAGAGGGAAGCACCAAGAGGAGAGGGGGAAGTTATTTAATGTGCTGTACTGACTTGCACCTTCCTTTTGATGTTTTTCACGTAGGAGGAAAAGAGAGGAGAGCAGACATCCACATGAAATGTTCAATAGCTGAAACTGCTCTAGTCAAGAGCTCAGACATCTATACTGTCTTCCAATTTTATACAATAATTAGACTTTTGTTCTGGGGCAGAGGAGTCATTGTTAAATACAGAAGGTTTTACTTTAGTAGACAGATGCAACCTACCTTTAGATATCTACTTTAGTCAGATGGATTAAATCCTGTGGTGACAATCACTGCTTGGTTTTATCTGTGAAGCATTCAGCTAACAATGTGGCTGGCAAAACTCTGTAGCAGACAATTGTGTATAACATTTTTTCACAGGGTAGGCAAAAAAAATGGTCACTACTGTTTAAGACTTGCCTTCTGTTCTGAGCATAAACATTTAAAACAATGTAAGTTGCAAGTAGTATAGAGCTCCCAAATTCATTATCTGGTCTGAACAAAAGGCCATGTAGAAATGGATGGTTAATATATAAAAATAGGTAAACATCTACAGTAAAACTGGGCTTCCAAGGTGGAAAAAAAATCATCAAGTTTCAGCCTCTTTGAAAAATGTTCAATGATTTTAAAAAAAATACAACAAACAAAAATTGCCTGTAAAATCACTAGTAATCTGTAAATACTTTACCAATTTCTTTGTAGTTCTTTTTATGCTGTTCAGTGCCTCATGATCTAAATTTCAGCAGCAGAGTGTGCCGATTAAAGGCACAGACCCTCACATATACATGCACAGAATCCTTTATTAATATATATCCTTTATCATAGCAGGGGCAGTCCCACTGTCTCTCTTCTGTCTCTCTCATATACTAAGAAAAAACGGTCTCTCTTCCTTCCGGCAACGATCCACATGACTGCTCACAATTCCCTTCAGCTGTTTCAGCTCTTGAATCAGCTGGTGCTCATCAGGCCACCTCTTCTGCTTTCTTCAATTCTTCTTTAGCTTCCACATTTGCCACCTCAGGGTGACTGCAAGCAGCATCCCTAGCTGAGAGCTTTTTCATTTTGATGTTTACAGTTTCTTTCCAGAGGAGACAACTAAGCCAGGTGTTCAGGTCTTATTTCAGGTGTATGTGTGCGTCTGCTAATTCTCAGCGCACAGGCCGAAGTCCTATCTTATCTTGGCCGAAACTCCCGATTCCACAATTCTTCTCCACACTTCTCCACAGCAGAGCAGCTGCTGAAACACACACTATCACACATAAAAATATATAATAAAGTATATTTAGTTATACTCTTGTAGAAGATTTTTTTATGAATAAAATCATGTTTGACTAAGTTATTTTCCATAATTAGATTTATTTTGCTGAAGGTTGTAATCTTCATCCAGATGTCATCCACTTTTCATCACACTCAGTTCTTCTTTCTTTTCTTTTTAAATAACTTCAGAAGCACATCTGCAGTTAACAGGAAAAGATAGAAAAGCACATAATACTTCTCAGTATGCTGATTTAGCTTGAGATTGGAGAGAAAGATTTGGTGCCAATTTTGCCATACAATTAAACAATGATAAACATGTCGGGGCTAGGAAACAGCAATGTGATATTGAAAAGAGCTGAAAGAGCTGAATCTGTAGATCTATAGCACCTGAAAGTTTATAACAACTTTTATAATTATTATAGTTGATGGATTTTTTCTTGCAGTTTTCGAGTATCAGCTAGAGCTTCTGTATGTCTTCCTGGAAAAAGTCCCAGTGACACTTGTATGTGAGAGTTTATTTCTAGTGCTTGCAGTTTAAATGGATAGAGGAAATGATGTATAGGCCTAAACTCCCTTTTCTGGACCACTGCCACACTTCATGTGAGAATTTCTGTATTTACGAAAACAGCCACTTGAATACATGTAATTCCTGTAACAACTAATTGCTTTGTAGATTAGTCAAAATGTCTTTTCTCATATGTGACATGTGAAATGAGCAATCCCAAGAGAATTACAGAAGAAAAAAAAAGAATCCCTTTTGCTGAGCTCAAGATAAACTATTTATCACACTCACTGAACTGCACACTATAGTTGCTGTGAAAACTGCCCAAGTCATCCCGCTAGTTTTGGTTCACCCTGCCAACACCTTTTATGCCAAATTGGCTGTTGAAGTACTGTCCAAGCTCGTGTCTGCAGTTTATGAAGCTGAAGGACTGTTCTGAGTTAAACTCTATCACGGACAATAGAAATGTTATCTACAACCCTCTGCTAATCAGCATGAGCTGGAGACTGCTGTACCTACATCTTATGGTTAAATTGTCGTCTATACAGACAGAAATATTTTTTTAAGTCTGGAAAATTTTAATCTATCGTGGTCCACTGAAAACCGTCACATCGTGATTTATTTTGTATCTATTACAATTGTACATGTTTACAAAAAGAATACTGTAATGAAACTTTTCTGAAATATCTATACTTTAACCTATGTTACTAAAATAATATTAGTGTGTTCAAATAACTCATTTGACAGTCAAATGTACTAACTTTTTTCTGGAATGGGATATATCAATACCCTTAAGGACTTACAAATTAATTTTCATTAACAGAAGAACAAAAGTAAGTCTAATTACAAGCAGTAAAAAAGGTACCATACAGGAGTTCAAAGCTTGCATCCATTTAATTGACTTTAAATTATTTCTGTAACCTTATTGCTATAGGGATTTATGTCTCTGATTTTAAACTAAAAAGTAATTAAAACACTTATCTAGTATCTGCACATTACTTTGGTTTTAGAGAATACAAACTACAAAAGATAAAGCTGAAACTATAAAACTTAGAAAGGGGTTCATGCTATAGCACTGAGGGTAGGCAAGCACTGAGCCAGACACAATGTCCTCAAGAACTCTGTTATTAAAGTAGTTGTCACTTTCTCCCAGAGCTCTGTGTGACTGCATTTATTGTTGGGAACCTTGAAGCTTGTCTCATTTCAGACGCTTTTAGTTTAATTAATGCTACATGTTCTATCACCATACAAATATCAATTTTACTAACATACGATTGCTGGATGAGTATCTCCCCATCACTAATTTAAATTCATGAAAGCTTGTTCAGGCTTTTAACCTCTAGGAAGACTTTCCAAGAGCACAATTTTTCTTGTAATTTTTCCAGTCTTACAAGAGACGAACCTCTTCCAGTCTTATAGACCAATACTGTAAAGGCATTGCATGGAGGACTGCATGAAGTCCTTCAGCAGAGACACACTTTAAAGCGTCAAACATAGAAATAAAATTTAAAAAATTAATCTGTCCCCACATGACAGCTAACTCCTTTTTTTCAGTATAAATTAGCTTTATATGGGATAATTATCTCATATAGATAATTACAGCTTTTTCCTACACCTAGGAATTAAAGGTTTTTCCTACACTCCCAACATTCATGCAGATGTCTAGAAAGCTTTGCAGTGTAGACATGGCTTATGAAACTTAAAGCTATGTAATACAACACATACATTTTGCCCTTTCTTACCATTCTAACTCTAGGTCCCCTGCTAGCACATAAATAGAGAATAACAGCTTCCTATTTAGACAAAGATATCAAAATTGTCTCTGAAAAGTCTTTCAAAAATAGCAGTAGTTTCAGGAAAAACATTTTATATTCCTTCTTAGCCTCTACAGTTCTGAGAAGGGGACAAATAGATAGCCCGGAAACATTGTTTTAGACAACAAGGATATTTTTATTTAGCAGAATCTTGTTTCTCTGCTAAATGCCTTTGTGCATCTCTAATTGGAATTCACTGAAATGAAAGTTATCTAATCACCCTTAAACAAGTCTGCGGTGAGACAGCAGAAGAAATCTGGATTTTTGTTAGTACATTATCCTTTGCAACATGGAAAATAAAAATTTCTAATATAGTCTTATCATTCCTTTATTGCAAAACAATTACATAAAAGATTGTTTTCTGAGTCTGTTACTAATGAGAACCAAACCATTTAAAAACAATTCCGTTTTCAACCTCATGCCACTCTTAAAGAAAACAAGGTCTTCTATATAAACAAAACTTTTGTGATGCTCATAGTATCAGCAGAATGTACAAGGAAGAGTTGATTGTAAACAAAAAGCTTTGTATCCATGTAAAATTAACACACTGAACGGAGAATTAGGCACCTTCTGTAGTTTTCTTCTGCATTTTGATCCTTCTGAGAGAGTGGAAATTCCTGTGCTGTATATTTTGTTGGTGACATTAAATGTGAAGGAAAAGTTCTGAAGAGAGATTTTCTCCTCCCTATGCTTTGAACTGTAAAGTGTTATTGTTCTCATCAATAAAAGGATGATAGCAACTTGGATACCCTGAAGATAAAACTGTTTAAAATACTTCTTAAGGATTCTTTCTATATAAAGTGAAATTTATGTATTGATGTGTTGCAGTAAGGTAGTAAGTATATTAAAGGAGAAGTAGCAGTAAAGCTTCTTCACTGAAAAGGAAGACAAAGAAAGTCGGATCCTCTTTAATTGCTGTGGTGTTTTACAGTGTCTTTTCTGCCTTATGGAAATACTATCTTTAGAATGAAAGATGAACTCTATTTTCCACTCTGCTGGTTACCGAACATATTGTTTAATAGACAGAGCTGTGGTGAGAGGTGTTGTTCAGGACATTCTTGTACATGCTTCTGCAGATGCAGACTCTTGAAAGGAGAAAGCATATAAAGGAAATTTGATATTTGTTCTCTAATACACCACTAGAATGGCAGTAAAGAGTTATTCTTCTGAAAATCCCATGAATTCACACAGAGAAGGACTAATGAGTTTATGTTAGTATGTAAAGAGTTTACAGAAGAACACATAACACTGAATTTTCATCTCTGTCTCCTGGCTACACAAAGCACAGTGGCTTTTCTTTTTTCCTTTTTTTTTCTTTCTCTCTCTCTCTTTTTTCTTTTTCCATTTTGGTTATTAGTAGTAATCTGCATCTATAACTGCAACTGCAGAAAAGCTGATTTCAATCCCTACCACTGCTTGGTAAGATTTAGTATAGAGCATTTACCCTCATAACTTATCAGAACCGAACCTGCATCTTCATTCAGAGCTCTGAAATCAGTGGTTCTGGAAAACGTATTGCATTTACTGCACTAGGCCTTCAGCCTGCTACATAATTCAATGAAATAATAGGAATGAAAAGTCCTATTTATAGGAATTTTCCTACTCAAGATCAATGCATATATCAGTATAAAATGTCTCGCTTTTCAACAGACTTGAAGTATGTTTTTATGCAAATCCGGCTGACTGCTTATGTACATGAAGGTCTGATACTTTCTTTTTTATAAATGGTTTACATCTATTTAAAAGCATTGCAGGGAAAAATACATTTTAAAAGTGAATGAACAGTCAAATGTGGGATACAATATGAAAATATAAATTCCTAATTATCCATGTACATGAGTTAAATCCATCTTTATAAAAATAAAATAATTCTGTCGAGCACAGCCAAAAATTGCAAAACGAACTATGCTAAAGCATCATCAGGAAAAATGAAACATAGTGTGCTGAAATGAAAGTCTTTGAGAATGAAGGCTTAGATATTGGAATTCCAGTAACCACTGCAGCACCTGACAAGGTAGATGTACTTGATCCTGCCGAAACTGGAATTGCTCCAAGCAGCAGAAATAAGACCTGTGTTTACAGTCTCTGCTACAAGGAGCCCACCAGCCACAAAAGAATTCATGAAGGTATGATGATATGTAGACAAAGGAATGTGCAAGCTCACCACCTGCTATTGTGTTATTACTGCTATTTACAAAATACATGCATTCAGGCTTAACGTTCAGAGTGTTTCATGGAAAAATTCTCTATGAAATATGTCATGAATGGAAAACACTTCCCAGCTCTTCCTCCTCATAACTCCTTAAAAGAAATTCACCTTGTATAAAACAATCCTCATTATTTGATGGTTGTCATCAAGACTATCAAGGAAATGCAAAACAACTATATATTTTGTCATGAGTTTTGAGTTACTGCAGTTGCTCTGAGCTTATAAAAGTAATATGTTGAACACCCAAATACTGTATCTAAACTGACAAGAAAGAAAAAAAGGATAGGAAGAGATACTACTATTTGCAATATAAAGTGAATTGTGACACAGAATCTGCAGGACTTTGACAGCACCCCTTAGTGAATTTGTAACAGAGGTAAAAAAGAATCCCACTACTCAATAGAGAGTGATTAACTTTCTTAATTATAATTCTTTTTTTTTTTTTATCTTTCCCTGATTTATTATAGCTTGCTCCCATTGGCTCCACGTATTTAAGACACCTGCCTAGCATGGAAGGAGTACAAAAATAGTTCTCAGCATTGTCCCATAATAATTTTTGTAATATGGGCAGAGTCAGCAGAGAAGTAAATGAATCTTCCAGATCCTCTATACATTAGGAGAGAATGTTGTCTTTAGGTGCTTTCATGAATTTGGCTAGAGAAAATGCACGACAGCTTGTGTGGAATCTGTGTACAGGACAGGTAGCCTTAAACAGTTGACCAATAAAATTATAAGAAAGAAATTAACTATGTAATCACAGAACCATAGAATCATTAAGGTT
>NW_009216056.1:29222-30930 GCF_000690835.1 Fulmarus glacialis | reverse complement strand
ACAGAAGCCATCCCTGTAGCCCCCCCGCTACCAAAACCTTGCCATGCAAACCCAGTACACCCACCTCTAAAATATCTGCTTTCTTCTGCAGACTTTCTGAGTGTCTCTTTCCGAAACCAGCCCAATGGCTGCTCTTGTCCACCCTGCGGACCCTACCAATTGTGCCAGCATAACTGCAAGTTGGGAAGGCTTGGCAGCAGGAGGGTGTAAAAGCAGGAACATCCTGACATCACGTCACTAAACCACACCGCATTGTAGACCAGACAAGCCCAACAACCTGTGAGTTTGGATGTACCCCAGCAAACTTCACACTTACCCATGAAGTGTTGGGTGAACACTGCTCAGACCATTTCAGACCAAACAAGCTTGGCCAGCAGGGTCGTACTATTTCAATTGTTGTAGCTAATCTGTGAAGGAGGTTGGGGAGAAACTTGGGGAGAGGCTGGGGGTGATACCTACCCTGGCACAGCTGGACTGAGACAAGGACATGTGCTCACATCTTGACTAAACCTCCATTGGGACTTGCTAAGCATTATTCCTCGGGAAGCAGCACATCTACAGCTGGAATTACCCCTGTTAATGTCACTCTTACTCCAGAATGGGTCCGTCTTGTTCCAGTTTTGTTTCACTCAACACTTCATCCAGATGAAACATGAAGTTGGGGTGCCTACAGTGAGCCAGTGCTGTGTCTGAATGTAAAAGTATTTGCAGCCCTGCCTGGCATGCTAGGTGTAAACACTTTTGTCCTCTGAATAAAGAAGGAAAAGTTCGCTCATGGATGGAACGAAGGTCCGAAACCCAGGGGACTGGGTTCTGCCCCCAGCCCTAGCACACATATGCTGCATGGACAGAGGACCATGAATTCACCTTTCCCTATTTCAAAAAATGGCTCAGTTTTGCAGCCTCACACAGTGCAGAGATGAAAACTAATTAACACAGACAATGCCTGAACAAACATCCCCCAAGAAGCGTTGAATAAATGCTGCAGCTGCTCTTTAAAATATGAAACTTTCCCCAACATGCAAAAATATTTTCTCTCTTTCCTTGGAGAAGTCCTTCACTCAAAGCAAAAAAGCACAGTGCCTCAGGCAGAGGTGAGCCTTGCAGGTTAGCTTTGTTTTATGGTGTCTTTGGATTTTGGGCTGTCCTAAACCATGAAAGCCTTCCTCACTCTGTAACCCAGCATGTCCATAGCATGGATTGGCTTATACTGGAAAGCAATGGGATGCTCATCGGCCTGTAGTGCCCAATGTTCCATGATGGAGGATGAGCACCTCTGCTCCCTGGCACCTTCCACCCAGACTTTCCAGGTCCTCCCACTGGCGTTACTCACCTCCGTCATGCCCCTTGTCTTGTTCTGAAGGAGCAGAGCAAATCTCCTTCTCTTACAACTCACCAACATGGCAATCAGGCCATGGGTTATTTTCCTCCACCCCATCCCCTGCTAATGCTGAGCATCGCCAGCATTACGGTTGTGCACAATGACAGCACGATGGTTGTGCTCGGGACTCTCTTCCGTTGGTACCTTCCCCATCTGCTCAGCCAGGCACACACAGCTCCATGCAAGCCTCACAAATACAGATCCATCCAAAAGCTCTCCTTTTGCTGTTAGAGATTGGTACCAATCACAGGCCCTCACACAACCCCCCGGGCAGGTGGGGAAGCTTGCAGATCCCACGCTTTGCTGTGTGGATGGGAGGTGTGCGTA
>NW_009216056.1:19192-29191 GCF_000690835.1 Fulmarus glacialis | reverse complement strand
AAGAGCCATTGCTTACATTAATGAGGGAGCAATTACAGAGTTCATAGGTGTTAAAGGATAAGAACAGCCATAGCAGGTCAAGCACAAGATCACTCCAGTTCAGTGTCCTGCTGCGAAGAGTGGCCAGCAGTAGGGGTCAGGAGATTATCTAAAAAAAAAGTAAATGTGGAGTGATTCTTTCCAAAACATTCTTTCTGCCCCCAGTGAGCTACAACTCATGGACTTTTTGAGAAAGACCTTCTATATTTAACAGCCCTGGATGGATTTTTCTGCCCATAAATTTGCCCAATCATTTAACTATGCAACCCTTAATGGAAGCACTGACATGGATTCAGGAAATGTACACTCTTTGAGGTGCCATGTTGCAGGGGGCCATCTCAGGCAGGGTGTTCTGGGCTTCATCCAGCTTCTGAAATATTGGTATCTAGTGCCACTGCAGACACTCAGGTTATCCTGGACATCTGCAAGGGGGTGGTAAAGGTAACATCAGCCCTCATGGTCTGCAAATGTATCTGCACGCGGCTGGGCAGGCACGATGGGACCCGGTCAGAGAAGGGTATGCCTGGTATCTCAGCCTCCTGTTCCACTCTCCTATTTCTTCCCTTCCAGTTCTTAATCTGTTGTTTCCCACTCAAAGTGTCTGCTTCTCATTTGCAGCCTGATCTCATCCCTCCTAGTGCAAAACCTGCACTGGGGTCTGCCACACCGAGGGGCTTTAACCCCCCTCACCCTTCACTGGAGTCGAACTCAGGCTGGAAGATGAGGTTGTTGGATCTCACCCCATAGCTGGGGGCTGGCTGACAGAGGTGAAAGCTCTTTGGAGGCCACATCCTTCTGCATTAGCACAGATAAAGGTCTAATCCTGCCCTTCTTTCTCCTTGCACTAGGATGCTGTGGGGATTATCTCACCACTTCCAAACAGGCTGAATCTTTCTGTGAGGCTGACAGGCGCTCGCAGCCACTGGAAATTAGCTCCTGTAGTCTGCAGAAGATGCATTCATTACCTCATGCCCCTTGAGGCCCTCTGTGCTGGAAGCAAGCACGAGGCTAGCGTGGCAGCTCCCTGGGCTGACAACCAGAGCTCAGCAGCAAGCTCGATGAACGTCCGGGCGGCAGAGGCACATCCCCATCCCCTCCCCACCCGAGCTCTCCTTGCCAAAGTAATCAGGCACTTTGCAACCCCGTCCCTCTCCCCGAGGCAGCTGCTGCCGTACACCCCACAGAGTTAACTCATTCTACCTGAACGCAAACAAGCTCTCCCCTGCACTCCCATTAGTGCTGTTTGAAAGCCATGATTTGCCACCTCGGCTTTCCGGCATCCCGCTGCTCCTTCTCGCGCAGCACAGGCTTCGCCAGGGTAGCTTCTGTCATTTGAAACAATAGGGAGGCAAGGGCTTAAAAAACCAACAAACTCAAATTCAGGCCCTTTATGATGGACAGAGAGATTTATTCCTTCCCTGCCTGGCCCCCAAAAAGACTATCCCCAAATCCTACAGGACTATGAAATACATTGGGTGTGTAGACGGTTCTTTCTTTGTTCTGATAAATCTCAGTGAAGAAGTGTTTCGTTTGGCTGGGTTTCACCATATTTCTAGTCATTATTCTAGTATGATGATCTAGCTAAGGGAATGTCTCTAAACTTCAGAGTATCTGAGTGCCTCTGCAGTGTTCAACAAGCCACGCAGCCCTACAAGGGAGGAGGCTGCTGTTAGCCCTTTTTGCAGCTAGGCAAGCAAGGGGCAGACTTGTTCAGACGGTAAGTCAGTGAGAGAGCCAGGGATTTGAACAAAGTGCCAAGCTGGTCCCTAACACTCTGTCCTAATAATTCCAGATGCTTCAATTCCCTTCTGTATCCAAAGATAAAAGGTTTTGGAAGCACCTGGAACCTGCTCTCTCCCCGTCTGCATGCAAACCAATGGCTGTGCCTTGGTATTGCTCCTTTAAAAGGATCAACGTTTCCCTTGATGCATCCCATGCTCTTGCAAAGACAGCAGCAGGGGTGAGAGCAAAGGCTCTGAAAGACAATCCAGAGTGGATGCAAATGAGTGTTCAGCTAGAAGCGTAAGGGGATTGAAATGGAGTGAGCAAAACTGGATTCATTACCTGGCAATTAGCTCTAAATTAATGCACAATCATATGGTACAATTGAGCTTGGAAGGGAGAGGTCATTCTGGCACCTGGAGTCAGGATCTGTGGGGATCAATCCCTGCTGTCTGGGGCAGGATATATGGGGCAGGTCAGCCCAGTTTGTGTGTTTCCTGGACACCTGAGAAAAATTATTGATTCCAGTACCGTCAAGTGAGGGCTTTGGGTAGGAAGAGCAGGACAGTGGTCTTTTTTTTCTTGAGTACACAGAGAGGCAAGACCAAGCTGGACCGTCTAGCTGCAATCCCCAGCATTTTAATAATTCCTACTCCTGGTCATTTCCCAATCCCAGTTTCCCCAGAGGCCATCCCAGCCAACCTGCTGCCTCACCCCACCAGTGACCAACACAGGTCACTGCTCTCAAAGTCTAGGTGCCTCCTAGCTGCGGTGGCACTACCATCTGTGGTGTTTGCCAATGCAGCCTGGGCATCAGGAGTGATTTCCTTCCTTACCACATCTGCCCCTTCTCCAGCTCCCATCATGCTGGCTTTCCCTGCCCCCCCTCACCCCAGAGGGTGTCCAAGTGTTTGGCTGAGCCTGGCACATGCTGGAGCATCCTAAATGCAACTTGGTGCAGAGGGAAAGGAGAGGCAGCATCCTCTCCCAGGATGATGCATCTCCAGCCTGCATCTCCTCCCCATCTTTAAAGGGCCAGAGAAGGGCTTTGTTCTGAGCCAGCACACTATTTGAGCAGATCAGAGCAATTTCTGATGCTTAGAAACCCATTGCCAGGCAACCTGATGCTTAAGCCCTCTTTCCCAACCTGCGAGGGAGAGACTCTCTCCCTCCCACCTGCTGCCAAACCTCCCCCTCTGCAACCCCCCTCCTGCTCTCCTACAGCTGAGGATGAGTGCCCAAAACCCTCCTGCTATGTGCCAAAGTCTTCGGCTCCCTCCCACCCAAAGCATCTGTTGCTACAGAGCCCAGGTCTTACTTGTTTTCATGCTGGGGACAAACACACCTTGGTGCAGGCTTGTAACAAATCTCTGGCCAGCCGGGACATCTCTAGTGTTGTCATGCTGCTACAATCCACTAGTCCAAGTAGTTTTGCAGCAGTTCATGGGGCTGAAGACTTCCTTCCATCTCACAGTGTTGCTCAAAGAAGGTCTTCACCTGCAGTCGAAGTTGCTCCCCTGGGCAATGCTCGGGTACTCTTCCAGCAAGAACAACATTTTACTCCTGGCCATTCCCCTTAGGCAGTGTGTTTGCAGCCAGCCTGATCTGGAGTCCAAAGGAGTTTGCTAGCAAAAAGTTTGCTAGTTGTCACTCCATGTCAGCTGGTCTAAGACATGGGAACAGCCCCCATCGTGTTTCATTTACCGGAATAAAGGTATTTGCATCTTGATGACATTGTCACAGCAGCTCTGAGTTTGATATCCAGGGTAGTCCACCATGTACTAGCTGTCTTCTGCCCCTTGCAGGCTCCCACAGAAGATGTTCTTCAGCCTAATGCATGGGCCTTGCCAGCACTGTTGGCTAGAGGATGGCCAAGCAAGGCTGGTGAGAGGAGTCATGGTCCCTCCACAGAGGCTGTCCCCACCTCCCAACCACCTGAGGAGCTAAAGGAGGAGAAAGTGTAATGACATGCAGGGCTGGTATGAAAAGAGAGCATGTACAAGAAAGGGTACACAAGAGAGTAGGTACTGTGGGAAGAGGAAGGGGAGAAGTTAAACATGAATGTTTTCCTTGCAGGTTACTGATATTCATTGCACACGGACTCACCTGGGCTGGAAACCTGTTAAACATAAGCATGAGGAGACCACGCGTTGGCAATAGATGTTTTAGTCATTATTTTGTAGCTCAGGCTAGGGCCATCCATCACTTAAATCACAGCCACTGCAGGCTGAGCACCAGCCAGGCCTATTTCTCTGGGAACAGAGCAAAGAAAAAAGATGGTCTGTAAAACACCTACATGCCAATGGTTACACTGGCATTTCCCAGCCCTGAGGGCAGAGCTCCACCTGGCTCCCATGGGCCAGTGGTCCTCAGAGACATTCAGTCTCTGGTGGGGAAAACTGGGCCACCGATGCTAGGGTCCTGTGTGAGCCCCTTAGAAATCCCATCCCTGGATGTCAGTCCTGCAAGCTAGGCTCACTGCCTCCTGCATACAGCTGAGATGAATGTTCCTGGTGGTCAATCCATCCCAACATGTCTTTCCCACTGTTTTCATCCCTCTAGGCCCCTGGTGACAGACTCTTGCCATTAGATATGATGGAGAGGGCTGTTGCCCCTACACAGGCACACTCACATGTTATAGAGGCTCTGGGAGTAGTGAAAGCAATGAAATAAATCACCAAAAGAGCAAGTGGCTGAGATGAATTAGTAGATGTTAAATGAACAAAGCAGGCGAGCTGGCCAGGGCACTCTCAGTCTTTTTCCCTAGCAAAGACGTGAAGGCAACGGGCAGCGGGGCTTGCAGTGCCTCAAATTCCCCTTTCATACTTTGCCAGGAGTGCTTTCAGAGTCCCTTTGTCGATTGAATTTGTCAGCCACCATCCTGGAGATAGCAATGCTGCTTTAGCTGTCTTTATTGTGGTGCTCACACAAGGCAATTCCAAAGCATCTGTATTCATTCCAAGCAGCATTAGGTAGCCGATGATTCAGCCAGCTGCTGGCAGATAGCTGCTCTCTCCTTGAGATGACTGAGTAATACAAGAATAACCTAGGGATTTTGCTCCCCTTTGGTGTGCCTCTGAGTTTATTTATTTATTTTGGGTGGATCCCATTTATCACACGTCTGCAAGAGCCGAGTTTTAAGCGTGGCATCCCCTTGGGCATGGAGAGCAGGACAAGTCTGCTTCTCATTTACTTTGGACAGCTTTGTCTTACCGGTTTAAGATGAAACCTCACTGTAGCTAGGGAGCAGGACTGGGAGATTGGAAGTTATGTGTTAGGAAAGCAAAATAGGGGTTTCTGGCTGTGGACATGAGTGGATGTGCAAGAAGGGAAGAGGCCAGAAAAGCCAGATGGGAAGGAGGGAGAGGAAGCTCTGTTCCTTCCTCAACAGGCTGCTGTGGTAGATGCTGAGGGTCCCCGGGTGCATCCCTGCTGGCGTGAAGTCTTTTGGAGGCCGGCAAAGGTGAACTGTAGCCGCCAGCAGCAAACCCTGCAGCCCTCACGGGTGCAAAGTGGGGATCTTGGTTGCACTTGAAGGGCCAGGCTTGCATCTCTGTAGCTGCTTGGAAATTAGCGGCTGAATCTGCTCTGGAGCCTGCAAAAGTCTTGAACGGAGCTCCCAGGGTTGGATGCATTTCTGCTAACTCTTCCTGCCTGCAAATTCAGTTTCTTTTCTAAGCTGTTGACCTCACCCTGTTCTCCACACTGTGGAAGGAGGTAGGGATATTTCAGCCCTCCTGAGAGAGGTGTCTGAGAGAAGTGGACTTGAATCACCCTCAAGCAGCTCCGATTTCTCTCTGCTGATTACAGAGGGAATTTGATGACAGCCTGAGGCCAGACACTAACTACAAAGCAGCCATGAGTCCAGGCTGCAGTCACGGTTCCTCTGCCCCGACGCTGGGCACTCGATATTTGTCCTGCCTTTTCTTTGGGAGCCATAAACCAATTTCTGAAAGTCTGTTTACCAATTCCCTGTGCTCACCCAGTGGCTCCAGGCGCAAGACAAGCCTGCTCTGAACAAAGGCCATTCTTCCACCGGATGACACACAGATTTTCTATATGCTTCTTGCTCCCTGAGTAGGAGGCTCGTGGCTTTCCAAACATCTCCGTGGCTGCACAAGTGTCCAGGAAGGAAAGAGACATTTCTCTCGGAGCTTCAGCAAGGCCAGCCTTGCACTGACAATTTTCAGGAGTTAATCAACCCGCCAAGACTTGGACAGGGGCACAGAGCATCCTATCATGATGGCCAGTACGTTTTGCCAGAGGAGGGGCAGATACAATATCCCAGGGTCTGTTGAGAGTGTTGTTCCTCCCACGTCTGTCCTAGGGGTGAAGTCTATTTCTGTCTCTCCACATGATCAGTGCTCATAGCTAGCAGATGGGAAGTAGATACACAAGACAGAAAGCAGTGCTCATCCAAAAGTAGTTGTTATCCTGTGAAATGGACTGGTCTCACCTTCTAAAAGCACTTATTCTACCTCAGAGGATACTACCTGTTGCCTCACTGTCCCACAACCCACCACAATAATTTTTGCCTTGTGGAGCTTTGGGAGAGCAGATCCTTATTTCCATTACCACTTCAAGAAAGAAAAAGTTGGTCTCCTACCCCAAAACTCCTTTTCCCCCAGAGGCACTACTGTATGGAGGCCTGGGGGCATTGCTACCATTTGCAGGGGCAGAGCACAAGGTCTAGCAACTTCCTCCTGAGACAACCTGCAGGTGAGCAGGACCGATAAGCATCTCCTTCCACGTCCATGTCCTTGTGCTGACTCTGCTCCTGACCTCTCCCAATCGACATATGTTTAATTTCCTTCCAAATGCACTTCAGAGGGGAGAAGTGAAGACGTCCTTCAGGGTCAGGCAGTGATGCTGAGCTCTCCTTTGAGATGGGTCACAGCACAGCTCTTCTGTCCATCTCTGACTTCGCTGGGAGGAAAGCTCCTTCTCTCTGCAAGGCAAGGAACAGAAGGGAGAAGATGAAAGGGGGAGAGAGAGGGAGCATTTCAGGCTTGTAATTCAGTTATAGCGCAGCGAATCGATTTGCTGTGGCTCAGAGGACTGTTTGTTTTCGCAGGAACAGAGGAATGAGTCCAACGACGGTGGTGCGACGGGGTTCGAGCTGTCCGATCCCAAATGCAGCATGTAGCTGGGAAGGAAGGATGCCACGCAAGCACTTTCTCAGGTGCCGGCTCAAATCCAGCCTGTTGCATCCTGCACACAGGTGAGGTTGGGTTAAGGAGGGGTGAGCACGGCAGCTGGTCCCTGCCAGGCAGCCTGCCACATTGGAAAAAAATCTGATTTTACCAAAGTGCTTTCTGGCTGCAAGGGTAAGAACTGCCTCTTGGGGATACAGCCCTGACCCTGGACACTGGAAACAGCCTTTTTGATGGCCCAGAAGAGGGAGAAGCTAATTGTGATGGCTGGTGGCCAAGCTGAAAGGACATGGTATCCAGGGCTAGTGGCTGCTTGCTTCGGGCCACCTGAGAAAAGAAAAGGCTGAAAATTTACCCAGAAGTGCTACAACAAGAGCAGGGAGAGAGAAAATCGGAGGGGAAATGTGGGGCAGAGGGTGGGTTGTTCCCTCTGTTGTAGTTTCGTCCGGCAGGCAGCCAAACACCACACAGCTGCTCGCTCACTCCCCCTGCCCCCCCTCCCCGCAGTGGGATGGGGGTGAGAATTGGAAAAAAAAAAGTAAAATTCAGGGACTGAGATAAATACAGTTTAATAGAACAGAAAAGGAAGGGAAAATAATAATAATAACAACAACAATAATGATAGAATATACAAAATGGGTGATGCACAATGCAATTGCTCACCACCTGCCGACTGATGCCCAAACAGCGATTGCTACTTCCTGGACCATGCCTTTTATTTATATGCTGAGCATGACGTCATATGGTACGGAATACCCTGTTGGCCAGTTGGGCTAGCTGTCCTGGCTATTTTCCCTCCCAGCTTCTTGTGCACCTGGCAGAGCATGGGAAGCTGAAAAGTCCTTGTCTATAGACTACTTAGCAACAACTGAAAACATCAGTGTGTTATCAACGTTCTTCTCACACTAAATTCAAAACACAGCACTAGGAAGAAATTTAACTCTATCCCAGCCAAAACCAGGACACCCCCCAACAGCCCCTGTCCTTCAAAGAGGTAGGTGGGCATCCATCAACGCTCTTGTGTGTGAGCCAGCCCTGGCCATCAAGCTCCATCAGAAACAAGTGCAGTGGTCAGGACTGAGGACCCAGAATGGCATCCCACCTAATCTCCATCAACTCAAAATCTGTCTAAAACCCTTCTAAGGGATCTCCAGCTGAAATTGGTGATGTGCCTGGCATTGGGCAGACAACCATACATCTGTCTGGGCTGTGGTGCTGGGGTCATCTGTGTGCTGTGTCCACCGGTCTTGGCAGTGGCCTCAAGAGTGATAAAGTCCAACAAAGATGGACAAGGAGTGAAAGTAATGCCAGAGTTGAGGCACTGAGGGCTAAAAGGTACCAGGTGGTTGGATCTGGCTGAAAACCCCTGCCTCCACTCACTGCTGTTACCCTTTCCATTGAACACCTCACTGGAAGGGGAAGCATGAAAACCAGCCTCTTTCCTAGCCATTCTTTAAGGCAGACAGGAGATCCATCCTAGTGTCCTGATGGTCTTCAGCAGGGTGTCACCTGACCCCATGGGGTAACACAGAGGACAGGGAGAGGATGCGCCAGGAGAGCTGCTCAAGAGCTCCTAAATGGCTCAGGACTGCAGGGCTCAGGAGTAAGAGCTGCCTACCTGTGAGGAGCTTGAACACATCCAAGGCCTGGAGATATCTGGCATTACTGGTCTATGAAGAGTGAGCAGCACAGAAGATCAAGGCAAAACACTGGAAGAATGTGGGTGCTGCAGCTCCAGGTGGGGACTCACGAGCAAGGCAAAGCTAAGTTTCCCTCTCTGAGTTGTGGGAAGGAGGGGGAAGACCCTTAGGAGCTTGGCCCATCATCCCACTGTTCTACCTGCAAGATGAAATCTTCATTTTGAACATGCTTTTGAAAACAAGATAATCAGAATGCCAGAAGGGTGCTAGAAGAGGAAGCAGAAATGAGCTTCCTTTGGCCGAGCTCTTTCTTTTCTTTTGGAGCCTTTATTATATTTCCAACATTGCAGTTAAGAATGGAAGCCTTTGCTTTGCAGGGGCATGCTGCTGACCACCCTGCTGTTTTCAGTTTAGTCTTGTCTTATATTTAACACAGCCCTGAGGGTACTGGAGTGACTTGCTGATACAAAGTGTTAAAGATGGAAAAATGCAAGGATACCCTATGGAGCTCTTAGAAACCAAAGGGACAAGAGAGTGAACTGTGTTTGCTGCCCATCAGATTCAGTCTGTAGCCTGCTATCACCTAGTTCCATGCAAAAAAGGAGAATTACACAGAGAGGCATTACACAAAACCTGTCTGACGCAGGGCCGATGGAGATAAAGCAGCCTGCAACTCCAGGGTTGTCCCTTATTGTCACAGATGACAATCAGAGGGCAGACCCTCTAGGACTTTGGCTGGAGGCTGTGGGGAGCGGTTTCCCAGAACAGGGCACTTTGGAGGTAGAAGGTGAAAAACGAAGCTCTACCAAACTCTTTCAGAGATGTCTTCTTCCCCTGAGTGTAACTGGTGGCCTTTGTCTAGGTAACAGGCTTAATGAGAAACTTCTGAGACCTTCTTGTAGTGACCTGGTGTTGCTTGGCCAAACTCTGTCCTGTGCCTGAGACAAAGGACATGGGGCTGGAGAAATACGGAGTGAAGGGGGAAAGGGTAATGTCCACAGCAGGCTCTTGGAAAGCATCTGACGTGGTCATGCTGGATATCAGCTCCTGTGGCATGCTCCTGTCCCTACAGAGAGACATGAGTCTCTGCCATTTACTTCCAGTGAGGGTCATTGCATTAGACTCCTTCAGCCAGAGGCTCATGGCTGACGAAAGGGCTTTGGCTGCCTGGTTTCTGCTGCTGATGGCCTTAGGGATGGTCCCTACCCCTCTCTGACCCATAGCTTCCCTCCAACACAGAGCGGCTGTCAGTCATCTTGCTGATGAGGCAAGGGTTGACCACTGCACCACCATTACCAAAGGGGAGTTGATGTCTACAAAGCATTTAAGAGATCTGTGGAGCTGCTCCCGTTTACCGGGTGGGATTTCTTCGATCTGGCATTGACAGCCTGGAGAAAAAGAGGAGGATCAACGACTTTGCTCTACCATCCCGCAGGCAGGGAGCT
>NW_009216056.1:0-19159 GCF_000690835.1 Fulmarus glacialis | reverse complement strand
CCAGTGCCCCCCCAGCCCCGCTGTCCCCTGCTCCCTGCAAGTGCGGGGTTTGGGATAACTGCGGTGGAGGGTTCCCTCTACTGGCCTGAAATCCCACAGCTCTGAGCCCACGGAGGGGATTTCAGTGCAGGGAAATGTCTATTTATGAGACTGAAAGGGGAGGGCCGGCTTCGGAGGGCCCCCGACCTTCCCCTGCATCCATCCCCAACTCCTGACCCTGTGCAGCTTCCTATTCCCCCAGCACTGGAGCTCCCTGTCCCCTTTCCCAAGGCTTTCCAGAGTCACCCATTCCCAACAATTCATGCACACTTCTCTCTGATTTAGAGATGCCACTCTCCTCCCCACACAGGACAAATCCCACATGCGCAAGGAGGATCCAGATAACTAGTTACAAAACACAACCCCCTCTCTGTGTGGCCACAATTCAGGTTTGGACCACGTCCCTGGCACCAGTCACGGAGCCCACACGATGGCCAGGAGAGCCACAGGCAGTGGCTTTACCCTGCCTTGCAGGAGGAACACCTCCCTGCAGTCTTCGGTGCCGTGGTCGCTGGGTGGGTGTTTTAGGAAAGGAAAAGACAATGCAAAGGGGACATATCTCTGTTTCCAGGAAGCGCTCATAAAGGAGAGCAGGAGTGAAAAAGAGATAAAAGTGGGTGTTTAACTTTACTGAAAGGCATTTAACCAGCCCAAGCAGAAGCACCGGGTCTTAGAGGTCAGAGCATGCAGAAATAAAGGGGAAACTCCTCCCCTGTGATTACTCCCCACAGCCTTTGCTCCATCTTTCCTCCCCTACATGAGCACCTATCTCTTTCCTTCCCTCCTCTCTCTCCTTCCCTCTTCCCACCTCTGTCTCTATTACTATCAAAGTGAAATTTATGAAGAGCTTGAGGCATTGGCGATTTCCTGGATTTCAATATAACTTCTTGCAATCTTAAGTGAACAGCTTGGTTGCTTCTGCCTGTCAGAGAATTTAAATTGCAAATTGAATAGTGGAATGCAGCAGCCAAGGGTCTGTATCAGTGACTTTGGAGAGCAGAGATATCGCTTAGCAACTGGAGGGAGGGATGGCAGACAGAGTAAACACAGCAATGAAGTATCTGGATTTTGGGACACTCCCTGCCCCTGGATGGTGGCAAGGTGGTAGCTCTGGGACTCGGGGAAGAGTGCCTGCGTGGAGGCTGATGCTGGTGTTTTGCCTCTGATGGTGGCACCAACAGAAGCTGCAAGAGCAGATACTATCACCTCCCGTTTGTACACAGCAGTGCATCGCGCCTCCTTCCTGACCCCAGCCTGGTGAAGCCTGAGGACAAGGTGTTGCAGCGTTAAGTCACTTCCCAAGGGAAATCACCAGCTTTGCTCTTACCAGGTCTCACCTTGGCACTCGGGAAGTTAGGCACTACCCTGACACAAGGCAGGGTGAGCTGGGTGAAACTCCCTGGCCTCTTTACACGGGGTGCCAGATGAAATAATCAGTTAGGGAGCTGGAGGACATGGCTTAACAAGGAAGCACTGAGGGTCCTGGGTTTGCTCAGCCTGGAGAAGGCTGGCAGCTTGCAAGGGGATCTATTTGGTTAGGAAGCACCACCTACAGCAGGTGACAGAAAAGGCAGAGCTGGACTGTCCCCAGAGGTGCACAGCAAAATGGCACGAGGTGGCAGTTGCAGGTTGAAATGCGGGAAGTTCCAGCTGGAAATAAGGACAAAATCTTCACAATTTGGTTAAGCACCAGGACTGGGGCCCACACAGGTGGTGCAAAGTCCACATGGGAAATCTGTAAAACTCACGTGCACAAGGTCTCGACCTGCCTGGTCCAGCATTGAAGTTGGCCCTGCTTTGAGCTGGAGGTTGAACTAGACACCTCTGGAGGTCCCTTTCAACATATGCTATTCTACAATTCCATCCAGTGGCTCTTTTTCTTTCTTAAAGATGCTGAAAACTGACTTCAATACTGCCAGAAATTAGAACAGAGAAGGGTCCTGAGCAATCACTTAAGCCTCTCCCTGCCCCTGGCAGGTTGAGGGACATCCAAACCAGCGCTCTCGCCTTTTTGTTGGAGCTTTTCTTGCAGCCCTTTGGGGAGAGAGACTCCACATCCCCCGTGGACAGTCTGTTCCAGCAGTTCCTACCTTTGCTGTTAGAAAATGTTTTCTAGTGTTAGTCTTGCCTAAATGAGCTTCAGTAAACTTTAAACACACAATAGTAACAGTTGGCTTGCACTTATTGCTTAATAACACAAACCTTCAATGCAACTGCCATTTAAAGTTATAGTAAATTCTAGTATCTTGCAGCAGCAAGTTCCACCAGTCCGTTGTCCTCTGCATTAAGAATAGGAATAGATCTTAATGAAGAATCAAAAAGGCCAAGAGGGAAGCAATTCTTGTGCGCTTTTCCTGATTACAACCCCTAAAACTATCATGGAGAAGTCATTACTCAAGTCCATCTCATATGAGATTTCTCTAATATGCAGAAACAGAGCTCTGTGACTCAGTAAACCTTGTTCAATGCCCTATGATTGTGTACATCTTTCCCATATAGGTGCTAAGTGCAACAGGTGAGATTTATCATAGCTATTTCCTCGTAGGACGTGTTAAAGGAGAGAAATAGGCATTGTCCAGGAGCTGTTCATCTCGTCTTTTTCATGTATCTATTTCCAGATGACATGGATTGCTCCATAATAAAGTCTTCTCCTCCCTAACAAGGGATGAAGAAGGCTGTCTTGGAGGAAGGTGTCTGCAGTGTTGATTTCCAAGCTTTAGCAAAATGAGCCCCAGCCCACATATTCCACATAGGTGGTAAATAGGTGGTCACAGAGAAGTGACCACAGCAGTGTGGGCTATGGGCCTGGAATCTCTAGGAGCTCACAAGAAAAAGCCTGGTAGAGTACTTGGAGCCAATGGAAATCTACTGTATTTTGAGAAATATTGCAATCAATAGGGAGGATTTGTTCCCACTGAGACTGTGCTGAAGCAATTCTCTGGTGTGCAAATCAGAGGACTGCTCTTCGTGCAAATACAATGTGTTCTTGAGCAGAACTGGCCAAGGAAATCATTGCAAGGAATTTTTGGGTGGGATTCTAAGGCCAGCAGACACTAAATGCACCATCCAAAGCTATTGAGGGAGTCTGTGACAGTCAGAGTATTAAATGTATTTCTCCAGTGTTCCAGAATAGTAGTCTAACCCCACATCATCTCCCCCACCATTAAAAACCCTCATAGGTTATGACTTAGAAGGAGCAGGGACGTTTATATGTCCATCCCTCATCTCCATGGGTACAGTAGTAGTTACTGCCTGGCCTAAAATGCTGGCATTAGTTCAGCTGTTAGGAACCAGTGAGTCTCACCCCCGAATCAACTGCAATTTCCTAGCCGATGCACAATTCACTTAAATCCCACACTTCCTTTAGAAGGGTGTTGACATTTACTCAGTCGCTTGTCAAATGTCTGGAGATGTTAACATCTCAAACAAGAGCTGTTGTCATTAAAGGAACACAGACTATTGAAAAGACAGGTAGTTAGCTTGACTTTGGGAGAGGTATCTGATGAGAGGATATTTTATGTGTACCTGCATTTCCCTCCAGCTCACAAGGAAACAGTTGGTGCTAAGGTAGCACATTGCACGTCAGATAGCAGAGGAGTTTTGTGGGATAAGCAGAGAACACTCAGATGGGGAAGACCAGCAGAGATGTGGAAAAAGCCCTGTCTCTGTCATTCAAGAGACGTGCTCCTTTTCTGAAAGAAGTATCAATTGCACTCGGATTTGGCTCACCTACTCAGCATTCAGGTGCCTAATCAGAGTTCCTAAAATGGGAGAGAAACAGATGTTTCCAGGAACAAGCATCTTCGCTACTTCAGGATGAGCTGAGTTGCCTCCTCGTGGTATAACCCTTAGGACCTAATTAGTCTTTGTGCTCTTCAGTTCCCCTCATGTGAGAATACCGCTACTGTGATTTCTCCACTGAGCCTGAGCCTTGGGCTGCTTTTTATCATCTATGAACATCTCCAGTTCAGAGAGGTCTTGACAACGTCCTCCACCAACTGCCTCCACATAAATTATATCCCTGTCCCCAGGAAGTCCAGTCCCTAAGCCTGACGCTTCAAGCCCCAAAGCAACCTGAGGCCAGTGGAGCGATATCTGGGGGAGCTGCAAGGGACCCCGGCAGGGACCCCACCACCGCAGAGGTTTTGACAGCCAGACCGAATGCTGAGCTTACAGCCCCACCTCCACGGCTGTGGCATCACTGTGGAAGTTTGCGCAGGCATGAGCAGTGCTACATGCCTGGGCTGGAGTTTCAGAGCCCTGTGAGTTTAAATCCCCTATGTCTCATTTTCCAAGATTTTTTTCCCTGCAGGCTGAGGTTAATTGGCTTGTGCTTTTAAGAGGATAAAGCTGCGGAGACTCGGAGTCAGGGCTGTTCTCCAGATTTCCATTATAATCTACATTGCAGGAAAATAGCTTTCCTGATCAAATCATCTGTCCTCTCAGTACAGAGGATAAGGAGCTGATGATGTGGGAAATCTGCAGGGTGGGAAATCTGCAGAGTGTCTGTGCATGACTTTGCTGGACAGAGGAGGAAGAAGAGGCAAAGACTTTACTGTAAGGAAGCATGAGTGAGGTGCACGAAGGCCACCCTGCCCTTGTCCAGTGTCCTGGGAGGGAAAGGAGGACATGCTTGGAGCAGCTGATCCACAGCAGCAGCAAACTGTATTAGAGCCATTTCCGAGCCTGGTGTTATGCATCTCTTGGCAATCAAAAGGGGAAACAAGCTGGTACATGAGACTGGGAACTCACTGGGAAATGGTGTGAGTCCTGGGACCAAGACCAAAAAACGGGTAGGACTTGTGTCACTCCTGGCCCTTGAGAACTGGCTGAATCTTGTCCAAGTCAAAGCCAGGTTTCAAATACCTGTGGGAGGGGGGGAAATAAGGAGGGAGGAGAGGATCCAGCAAGCAAGAGGTGGTGGTGGTACCTCCCCAGAGCCACAGTTGCTTGTCTCAAGGTCTGTAGCTCGTTCTCCAGAAAGCCTGGAGGATTATCATTGCTTTCAGGATGATGGCTATTTCACAAAAGAAGCAGCTACCTGAAGACAAACCAAGAATGAGGAGGACTGGGAAGAAGCTAGTTTGGGATACAGAGAATGGTTCATCTCTTCATTCCCCACCTGTGAAAAGTGAACAGTGAGATTTATTTTCCAGATTTGCCTGTTTCAAACTCTTTATTTTGCTCTTGGTCAGCACCTAGATCATAGCCAACCTTCATCCCAGCAGAAACTGCAAGGGAAGTTATTTCTCAATCACCCACAACACTCCTGGTCCTTTCAGCTCCCATCTCTAGAAATGCTTACTAGTGTACTTGGCCTTGCACACTTGGCACCTGGACATACGTCTGGACTCCCACCCCAGACCCAGCTCTCACAAGCGCACAGCTGCTCGGCTGTATCTTCTATACAGCAAGCTCTCATGGCACAGAAAGTAAATGTGGGTAACATTCAAAGCAGTTCACTTAATAATTTTGGCTGTCCCAAACGTTCCTTTTTTTGGGGCAGTTCTAAAAATGAGACCAAAGAAATCTCTTCAAAAACACGCAGGACCAAACCACCCTAAAACTCAAAACCTATGGTGTAGTTGTTCAACTGTTTGGGGTTTTTCCAGTACCAGTTGTGAAAGCTGAAACCTATTTCCCACAGAAAAACATGACTGACTTGCAGTCTTCAAGTCCTTGGCAACAAAAATGGATGACCCCATCACCTATGTCGAGGTGGTCCCAGAAAACAGAAGGAGTCCTTGCTTTCATTGTGCTGAGGCCAGGAGCTGGGAGGAGTTCACTTTCAGCTGCAAGGCTGAGAGTCAAGTTTGCCCGGAGCATCTTCCCCTGAAATTTCCTTTCTGGGGCCACTAGTTCAGACTCACTAGAAAAGGGACTCAGCTTTTTCTTTCTCCTCCAGCCCCTACCTGACATGCTTCAAACAACCATGCAAATTGTCACCAAGTCTGACATAGCTTTTGCCGTGCACTACAGGTGCAAATGAAGAGAAAAGCCTCCCCTTCTGAGCATCCCACTATCACTTGTTGATGCTCAAAACAGTCACTTACCTCATCTCTGCAGCTCAGCACTTCAACTTCAGGGAACTGAAATCCAAAGATCAGCTCTACCCCCCTCCCCGTCCATCATATAACAGCATTTAAGATTGGGAGGAAAAACAAATGTTGAGATTTCTTGCTCTCACACAGCCGTATATTCTTGCTGCTAGACTTCTACCCATAAAGATTACAAGATGTGTGTCACAGGGGTGATTTGTAAGAGGAGAGAGGATGTTTACCTACGGTAAATTACAGTCTGCTCCTTTGTGTTCTTCTGAAATTTCAATTACTGAGCTATCCTTTTATTTCTAACTTTCCTATAGGTTTTTCTCATTTAGACAATGAGCACTGCAGTTCAAGTTTGTTCCTGTGTATCTTAAGGTTTTATACTACCCTCATTTTATCTCAGTGCTTTATATTCTGCATGTGTGTATGTTTCTCTCTCTGTATTCACATTTTCTGCTTTAAGCTATTACATAGCATCTTGCTCTTGATCAAGTTGCTGCTGCAGCTAGAGGGTAGGCTGTTTGGGTTCGGGAACAGGACTGCAAGCTTTCTGAAATGTTGCAGCTCTTCCCCTCCATGGTACATCACTTTCTGAACAGCCAACACCCTTGCTGGGAGAAGTGGTCAGTGGCTGCCAAGGAGGATTTTGAGGGAGGACACTGACATGTAAATTTAAGGCTGGTGTGTATTCCACAGTGCAAGGACGAACGGTGTAACAGTCTTGGTTACGCTGTGGAGACTTGGCTGCAGAGACTGACAGAGCAGAGGACTGATACAGACCCAATTCCCAGCAGAGAAAACTCTCTGCCTGTTCACTAGGACTGAGGCAGGACCCATAGCAAACAGGACAGTCCTTTTATCAATTTCCCAGCCTGTAAAACTGTCTCCTTCTTCTGGCTGAGCAAGATTAATAATCATCTCTGGACCCTAGTTCAACCATAAGATCAAGAAAGTCTAATATGCTTGACATGTCCAAGCCCAGGCTGGTCGGTATTTAAGTGCTAGTTTTCTCTTCCTTAGTCCCTTTAGCATTTCACACGGCACTATATCATCAGGGCTCTCCAAAGTCATACCCAGTTTTGCATGGTTTCCATGCAGATTTTGCAAAAAAAAGAATGCATAATTTTGGCCAAGAAACGGACTTGTTCTGGTTATTGTGGTGCTTAACGATCTCTACTCTGTCTGTGTTGGAGCATAACTCTGACCATACCCATCTTGGCCAGTTTCCTTGTGTTATTGTTGTTTGAAATAACGTTTATGACTGAGTTTAGTAAGCTGTACATTTCCTTATCTTTCTACATGTCAATGAATGCCAGGATTTGGAGTCAATCCAGCAGAATTCCAGGATGACTTGTCAGAAACAGGCCAATAAGAGAATATGAAAATGGAAAAGGTGATGGCAATGGTTACAATATGTAATTTCTTCCACAGGGCATCCAGCATGAATGCATAGTGGTCAATAACTTCCAGGCCTTGCAAGCTCTGAATTGTGGAGTCCACAAAAAAACTAAACAGGTGACATAAAAAAATGACCTGTGTACACTGGGTCTCTTTACCTTGTTGTGTTCCTCTTCATAGGACCTGTAGAAGCACAGAAGACTAGAAATGAGCTCGGTAAAAGATACTTAATATTCATGAAACAAATTCTTCTAATACAGTTGGATTTCTTATTAACTATAGACTATTGAAGTCATTTTGGAGGCAGGAACACCAGTGATGAAATCTGAACACATCTGGGACCTTCTTCGTAATAATCGGTTATCAGGAGTGGTGACCTGTTCTCCAATCATAGCAAGATGAGGATTTCAGCAGCACACGCTACAGTCCTGATGGAAGGACTGGACAGCAGTTAAGAGTACAGGGCTCTCTGATTTGTTATGCAAACTTCAGAATATTGGTAAATGATTTTCCCTATTCCCCCTACCAGCAAAGTGGGCATGGCAGAACAGACTTTTCAGAAATATTGGAGACCTTTGCAATTACCACGTGCAAAATGCTTTGAGATCCTGGGGTGAGAGAAGTGGGAGATGAGCAAAGCATCTTCCTCACTAAACTCCTTAGCCATGGTAATTCTACATGATCATCATTCACAGGAAGGATGTTTTATTTAGGAGGGAATAATCACATCTTGCTGCCAAAACATGAAATCTAATTATGCTGTGAACTAAAGGCTGTTTTAAAGGGTTTATCATTTCTCAGCTTTATCCTCATCAGCTGCAAAAGCAGGTTTTCTTCCCTTCTTTTCTTCACTTTTGAAAGGGCTTAGTGTCTTCTTTTCCCCTTTCCATCTTTCCCGAGTGCCAAATTTCCCTTCTTTATGACAGTCAACAGACTTTGCTTTAGATTTTCCCTCACACCTTCAATCTACAAAAATCGAGACAACCTTGTTAGCCCTGCTCTGGCTTTATTGTTTTCCATTGACTATGAAATGCAAAACCATAAGAGTGTTGAAAATGAGGTTTTCTGCCTGCTTCCTCCTCTTGAACAGACTTTGTGGCTAGACTTTGGGTCTAGTCCTTGTAAAATATCTATCCATGGGGAAATTACATTCTTAAAGCAGTCATTTAAAGATGCAGTGCTTCCTTTTCTTTCCCCTATTTCCTTTCTCCTTTCCCTTCCTCTTCTTTTTTTTTCCTTCTCTCTTGAACAATAAATATACTTAGGTATAGCTACCTAAGTATGGAAATAGAAAGAGAGTTTATAGTGTCTTAAGCTCCTCTCTTTCCATGACATTAAAACATAAAGACAAAACTAAAGGCTCAGCAAGACTGAGAATTTAAAGGCAGAAGAATTGGGTTTCTTCCTGTTGCTGCCGCAGATTTTTAACATGAGCAGAGGTTTGGGAAACATGTCATTGAGGAGAAGCACTCCTAAAAATGAGACAAGAAGGGAGATGGGATCAGGGTGGGATCTGGTAAAACTCTGCTGCTCCTGAGAAGCCAGTTTCAGATCTGAAGGGAAAAATCTGTCTCCCATGTCAGTAGTGGATAAGGTAAGAAACAGTTGTTTTAAAGAACAGCAAGGATGGTTCAGAATAAGAAACTGTCTTCTGGGGCATCAGCGTGTTCACAGAGATTGGCTGGGAGGCGATGGCAGTGGGTAGAGCTGCCACCCTTGAAAGATTAAAGACATGCATCTGTCAGGAACTAATTAGGTGGAAATGACCCTGCTATCTCTCAACCTCTTTGCAGCCCTAATTTTTGATGACTGAGGAAATCCCTCGCTGGGTGAAGTCTCTCTGTATTAGCCTTCGTCTATGCAGATTGTAAATCCTCCTATGCAAGTCCCACCCCACCCTCCCCTTGCACAATGCCTCTGTCCTGGAACTGTAGGGTCTTTTTTACTGGTTGGAGACCATGTTGTTGCCAAATATGTAACAGGTGAGTCTGTGTTGAATCAGTGGTCCTTCTTCATTCTCTTTATGACTTCATTAGCAGTGACACTCTCAACAAGGCTGAGACTCAGGTCAGAAGTTCAAATGAATGCCATAGCGGCACCCAGTTATAGTCACAGTTATAGGCAGCAGTAGGAGACCCTGAGAGACAGACATGTCAGTATGTTCAGACATGCACTAGACTAGACATTTGACAGCTTTGACATGAACGCTTCTCCTTGTGGAGTCGGTCTTTCTTTTCCCGTAGAATAAAATGGAGAGTTCCTAAAACCCAAACAGGATTCAGTGTTCAAAGATCCCAGGACTATTGATGAGTCTTCTTTATCTTCAGCAATAGAGACTTCTGGCTTCTCCTGTTCCTGTAGTTGCAGTAGCCCTAGTCTGAATCCCATGACAGTTGGAAAGCTCAAGATGGATGATCTCCAAGCCTTTCCTCCCTGAATCTTTGATTCATTAGCTAATGTCTGAAAAGCACTTTGGAGCTCAAGAGTGTTAAGTGCTATTATTATTAGAGACCTTTCATATGGATGTTGATTGAAAAAGATAATTGTTACCTTTCAATCCTTTTTTTTTTTTTTTTATTAAAGAGAATGGTAACTGGCTTCCCCCAGAAGTAGAAAGGAAGATCTGGATGTGGTACTGACCCAGGAAGATGATGGTGTAGTCCTGATGAATAACACTAAGAATGGAAAGAAGAGGAAAAACAGGATGGGGGCCTCCATCTGCCAATGTCACAAGGATGCAACAGAATTTATGGAACAGGGCTTCTACTGTGTGCACCTCTGGGCCATTTCAGTTCCTCTTATATGAAAGAGAAGAAAGTATTTGTTCATGTTTTGGCAATCTATTCAGCTGCCCTCTCGCAGGTATTGTGTCCCAGAGTCACTGGGTTATCCTGTCAGGGCATGGATGTCTTATATGTCCTGTTCCCTATGAGCTGGACCTACATGGATGTCTCTCTTCTTCCCTGGGTCACCTCACATGGCACTGGATGCCTATGTGCAGACAACTCTAGTAATCCCAGGATGCTTAGACAGCAGGGATGGGATTCAGCTGGGTAAATGTAGGGGTCTTTTGTCATTTTAGATACTGAGGTATAGCCCACCTGGCCTCCAGTTGCCATTGCAGAAGAATAAAGTCCTGCTTCATATCTGCCAGCTCCATCCTAGTGAGTTGAAGACCTTCAGGCACATCAAATGATCAGAGGAGTTGAGGGAACTATCCACCTTACTCTAGAGTAGATGCCTATTTTTGTCAGTGAACCTGCAAAGATGGCGTTGCCTAAATCTCTGAGGAGAGCTCACATGGGGACATCTGAACTGTGAAGACCCTTGGCATCTGAATCTGAACTGAATCCCACCTCCATAGCACAGACACCTCCATCAAATCAAGTCACCAAAAGAATCATAGTGTCCTGGTTTCGGCTGGGATAGGGTTAAATTTCTTCCTAGTGCTGTGTTTTGGATTTAGTATGAGGAGAATGTTGATAACACACTGATGTTTTCAGTTGTTGCTAAGTACCCTCCTAGTCCAAGGACAGCTCCCATGCCTACGGACTGAGCTAGGTACACAAGATGGGAGGGGACATAATCAGGACAGCCAGTCCAGCTGGCCAATGGAGTATTCCATACCATGTGATGTCATGCTCAGTATATGAATGGCAGGCATTATCCAGGAAGTACCGATGGCTACTTGGTTATCGGTCAGCACAGGTGGTGAGCAATTGCATTGTGCATCACTTATTTTGTATATTTTATCACTATCATTATTATTTTCCCTTTTCTGTTCTATTAAACTGTCTTTATCTCAACCCAAGAGTTTTTCTCACTCTTGCCCTTCCGATTCTCTCCCCGTCCCACTGGGGGCGGGGAGTGAGTGAGTGGCTGCGTGGTATTTGGCTGCCTGCCAGGTTAAACCACGACACATAGAAACATAGAATCGTAGAATACAAGGTTGGAAGGGACCTCAAGGATCTTCTAGTCCAAACTTTCTTGGCAAAAAGAAAAAGGCTGATGTTACAACTACTTCAAAGACAAAGTCAGCATTAAGCTGACAGCTCCTTTTGTCTTAAGGCTGACAGCTAAAATCAGGGCAGGTGCCCAAAGCCTCTGCAGGCTCTACATCCATGGATGTATTCTGAACATAACTGGGTGAGACCTTAGGGAACTAGATCTAATTGGCACTGCATTTCGGGGGAGTGGATAGGGTGGACTAGAGACCTCCCAAGGTCTTTTACATCCTTAATTATTCTGTGATTCTTAGATTGGGAAGACAAATTGGACCTCTGGGTATCCATCTCTTTCCATTTACTGTAAAGGGAGACAAGGGAGAGGCTAATTCAGACAGAGGCATCTACACTAGAGACATATAAAATTAAGTGGGTTCAATACCATGCCACTAGCTTGAATGTCCTTCACAGCTGTAAATCAAGGCAGGCTTATAACTGGGGTGGAAAGCAGGGCTTGCTACTAGTGATGGATGAATCACCGTCTTTCTCTCTCTCCACCAAGAGTAGATAGAGTTTGGATAGCTAGAATAAGCTCGTATTTTTGCATGGAGCAAGGGAGGGAAAAGAATGCATCCATTATCTTTTGACTCTGGGAAGTTTTGTTATGATGGATTTGGAGAATTTTCTGTGCTTGTGGCAGTTGAGATTTAACCTGAAGCTCCAGGCAGGAAACCCTGAACTTGCTTGAATTGTATGTCCAGTGCTCTTCTGACCTTCCTGTATGCACAAGTAGCTGTTCTGAACCACCTGAACCCACAGAAAGGTGAACTCTAAGACTTGAAACACACTCAAACCTGGAAGGTAAGCAGATATCCACTGGAGAGCTGCAAGCCAGATGTCAGCTGGGAGTCAGCTAGTTGGAGATTGCCAGCCCATAAAAAGTAAAGATAAAGGTTCCTATCGGGCACCGTCCAATTCCCGTTTACACATTGGGGAACAAGTCTGACGGGTCAGGGTTAGTTGCGTCCAAGTCTCATCTGAGTCCACATCATGGTCTTCTCCGCCCCACACAGGATTTCCATGGAAAGGAAGCAAATGAAAGTGATCCAAACAGGAGCCATGATGCTCTTTGCACGGATTCCCATTCAGTGGGGACCAAGACTCTCGGCAATCCAGTCTCCTGTAAGCTACATATAGCTTGTCCGGGGACCATGGAAATAGCCACACCTCAGGTGGCCTTAAGACACGCTGGACCAAACAGCCAGACACAGTGCAAAATTAATGTTTAAACACAGAAGGAAAGAGCAAGGGTCTTCCCCTGGAGCCCTACAGTCACTCTTGCCCCGTATCCCCAACAGCAGTATTGCCCTCCCTCTCTCCAGCTTAATTTCCCCTCTGATGGTTTCGCCAGGTTGGCACTCGACTTTCAGCCTTCTCCATGAAAGCAAGCAACAAAGTCAAAAACCTTCTTCATCTCTCATTGATCATCCCTGCCCAGATTCTTTCACTTTGGGTTAATGGGGCCTGGAGATGCTCATTTTGCACAGCTGTCCTCTCGGAATGAATATCATTTACACAGACCAAAGATATTACTCTCACAAAATAAATTTGCTAAACTGCTATTGCCCTATCTTCCCATTTTTATCGAGCTGGGGTTGCATTAACATTAATGAGATGTTAAAGGAGAAGGGAAAAAAAAAAAAAGTCTTCCTAAGCAAATAATAACTATTCAGTCACAATTCAGAGGAGAATTATGGCTCTTTTACATGTTTGAATCTTTCTACTGGATTTCACTCTTGGTTTTGCTAAATTATGTGCAAGTGATGGAAGTCCATACATATATATGAATGTGCATTGCAAAGTTAAAATGTTTTCTTAGCCTGAAAATTATTTCCTCTTTCAGTGAGTCTGTATCTCAGTTCTTTCTCTCGTTCCCTTTCTCTCTGTGCAATGCCGGTGAGGGGAAATTCCTCTTTCTTCCAGGGACTAGCCTTGGTTGTCTGGGATAAAGAAAACATTTCATGACTCAGTGAGCTGTCTGCAGGGACAAAACAGAAATTCCTGGTCTATAGAAGAATGTCTGCAAAAAATCCAGGTGCCATTGCATTGGAATTTTTATTGAGATTGGAAAATGATAGCACCAGCCAAGAGCTACTTTATCAGACTGTGCACAAATAACCTAGCCTCACACTTCAGGATTTAAACAAAAGGAAAATTAGGGAAGCTGAAGGTAAGGAGGAAAAGGAACACAGACAACAGTTAAAAAGAAACTGCTTTAACAGGCTCAAGACATCCTCAGGGTTCCTTCAGTCATGCAGGGTCTTGGGGCGTGTGGGTCTTTCCAGCAGTCTCCTTCCAGGGACACTTAAGACACTGGTAGCAGAAGGGTCCCCAGCTCCAACTATTATGCATCCACAGCCCTGCAGCCTGCACGTGAGGTCTCACTCCTCAACAGCCTCAGCTCCCTTTGCCACCACTGGCACACATGCTTGGCCCCACTGAGACAGCGGGAATACTTCCAGCCCTCAGAGTCCTTCGTTGCCCTCCTGTGATGTAGCTGATATTACACAGCATTCGTAGGAAATCGGAAGAAACACTGAGGCAAAGTGCAAGGCTGGGCGTGCAAGTCAGGAGGCCAAACCCTTTGTTTGGACCTGGGTCCTTGGGGATGGTGATGTACAGAGGAGCTACTCCACCATTCAGTTGAACCCCATCAATTTTTGTTATCCTCATCGATGGGGTTGCACAGGGCAACTGCCTACCTTTGCCCATGCCAACTGCTGGCCCTACCTTGGCAGTCAATGTGCAGGCTGTAATTCTGGTCTAGAAAAGCTTTGTTTTCTTTTCAGTCTATATGGCTATTTCCCTGCCATCTTCCTCTCCTGTTCCTCCAGGTTGGCAATCAAGTGCAAAATACACAGGCAAAAAGTACCGGTGTAAACAGAAAATTGTAAGTTGCTTGGACTTTCTTGATAAACCATCCTAAGGGATTTATTGCTACGTTATGGCTGGGCTCAGATTGTGCATATCATGCTGGGGACCTGACAAGGTGTTGTGAGAGTGGGCAGCCAAAGCTCTAATGCTCACCCTTCCCATTTCAGAAAAACAGTCTGACAGCACTTGATCTAAAGGAGAACTCTGAAGAGACAGACACCTCAATGATATGTCTGTGCTTGTTTCTGTAAAACACTAGTATATGCTGTGTTGCTCAAAAATAAACAACATTTTTTAAGAAAGTTCAAGCTGGGATTTCCCCTTCTCCCAGGAAAAAACAAACAAACAAACAAACAAAGACAAAACCCCAAAATCTCATGGCAAAAGCTGTCTTAGGGAAATCAAATTGCTCTTATTCTCTTGGAACAAGAAAGCATTTCCCTTAAGCATCACCCAAGATGACAACAGACCCAGGCCCTCTCCCCTCCGGAAGAATGGATGAGGACACACCTCCCTTGACTTGGACATGTTATCTTTGGTTACCTTTTTCTGCCATGCTTTCCATAGAGGCCAGATGATGTGGCAGTACCGAAGGAACACAAGTTCGTTGCTCATAGAGAAACAGAACAGTCCTGCACGGTAGATGTACACTGAATTTATCACCAGGAACTGAAGAAACTGTCTCTTCTTCCAAGCCTCACCTTCAGCCCGTGTGGTCTTCCAAAGGGCCCCTCACCGTCCACCTCTCACCATAGAGGCAGATACCCAACTCTGGGAAAATCACACAGCGATCATGTTCCACAGTAATAATTCGCTTATTTAGTCTTCTGCAAACTACAGGACCGATCTCTAAACATGAATAACCACAAAACTGGTGCATTACATGGAACATGTGATGCTCTGGACCTGTTTGAAACCCTGTCCAAGGCCTGAGAAAACAATCTTGGTTTCCCTGTGAAAGTTGGACTGCTTTGAACTTTAACCCATAATGTCTCCCTGGATCACGACTGCAGATTTGCCCTGGACTGAGCCTCAGGACTCCTCAGAAAGTCTGGAATTTGCCTCCATCCCTACTGCAAATGAGGTCTACAGAAAACATTGTCCTATCCTATAAACCTAGGTTTATACAAACTAGCTTTTCTCTCCAATTTATCCAAAGCCTCCACTTGAAATCCCTGGCTAGATCCGCTCTAGACCAGAGGCCACGGGTTCATTCTCAACCTCTTCATTTTTTAACAAAGTTCACAGTAAGCCTCACCTCTGTTTCAAAGCTTGCTACAACATCCCTGCACCCTGGAGTTTTGCATAGCTTTGGGTTTCCAAATGAAAGCCTAGTGCTGGTTCATTGTTTCACAACCCCGTTAGAGTTTGACCTAAGCCCCAAAGCCTAGGATGCAAGGCAGTGTCAGGATTGCTTCTGCATTTGGCAGGAAAAATACATCTGAAAAGAACAATTAACACTTTGTTAATGTGCCAAGGAACTGCCTGATCTGCATGTTGGCCAAAGGCAACTAGCAACTGCTGTTTACCTTGATGTGTATGTGCTAATGTGGGGCAGTTCTGATAGCAGAGCAGATTCTTAGCCTTAAAGCACAATGACAGATAAGAGGTCCTCTTCTAATTTCCCATCCTCTCCATTAGCAGGAAAAGCAGATACAGCCAGCAGCAGAACCTTGCAGTCTGACTTCTACCTGGCAGATAATAATGCAAATTGCAGCAACAAAGGTGGTAAAAATTCATGGCAGAAAAATAGATGAATGGGGTTGATCTCAGCTCCGTGGGACAACACCAAATGCCACCCCCAAGGGAGACTCAGGTCCTGTTCAGATCTCTGCTGCTTTTATCAGTCATTAACATGCATGTCCATCTGGGGTTGCAGACTGCCACCGGTGCCCTGTGACATTGCTGTCACCAAATGTGATACAGTACCTCATCAAAGAATAAAAGAGTTTTTCCAAGTCTCTCAAAACTATTTCTGCCTGCATCTTATGTCTGGCTGGGAAAGTTGAAAGAAGTCTGACACTTAGGGCAGATCCCAGACTACTGCCCCAAGATGTCTGTACACCAGCATCCTGCTTCACACTCCCCTCCACCAAAGCCTTCCTTCATCTAGACCCTTTAATACCAAACAGTGTTGGTGGACATTCGGTTCAGATCAGCCCAATTCTCCTGCTGTCTTCCTCTTACCCCAGGGCAGGTTGTTGCTCCCCTCCCTTTTCAGGATTTTTCCCTCCACGGGATGTATCCTGGCTAATTGAGAGATGCAGAGAGAGAGACTTGTCTTGATGTCTTGGTAACTCCATGGTGGGATTGTATTGTCCACAGCAGGAGATGCTGGCCTGCCTCATATTTCTTTTCATTTAGTCTCGGGCCTCTCTGCAAAACCTCAGAAGAAAAGCAGTGAGCTATAAAGCAAAATTTCAGCAGCAAAGATGCAGTTCTACAACATCCATTCAAGATGGAATAGAAGACACTACAATAATAAAGATGGATAGGTGGATAGACAGACAGACAGATATGTAGATAGACAGATAGATAGATGATAGTCTGTATCCTGTATATTAAAGTTGTAGACAGTCTATCATCCAGTCTCTCTCCCCT
Source organism: Fulmarus glacialis (assembly GCF_000690835.1). Lineage (NCBI taxonomy): Eukaryota > Metazoa > Chordata > Aves > Procellariiformes > Procellariidae > Fulmarus > Fulmarus glacialis. The sequence goes on along the minus strand of NW_009216056.1, from coordinate 2,196 downwards.
TTTTTATCCCCCTTTTTAAAATTACATCTATTGCTCCAGTGAAATATATTACAATGTAAGAAATAATGACTTTTTAAAGATATTTTTTATTTTTTAAGCAGAGGTGTGCAGGCTCCCTGAAAACAAATGGATGAAGATGTGAAAGCTTATTGGATTGTCACGTCGGATACATTATCCCCAGGGCTCTGAATGAAGAATTAGACCATGGAGATCTTATTTGACATTAGATGTTTCAATTTCTCCAAGAACATTAGGCATGTTAGATTCAGCACTGAATTCAATAATAAACAACAGCGCTGACCCTCCCTCCTTCCCCTTTTACCCCTTAGCATTTTAAGTCAGAGACATGTTATTAAGATTTATTTTACATTTTTATTATTGCACTCACAAGAAAAGAGAGATCATATTTGCATAATTCATTTTTATACAAACCTTTATGTATTACTTACAGCTGCCAGTTCTCCCCCCTTTAATATATGTGTTTATATGGCAGTAAAACAATGACATTCGAACAATACACAGAAAATTATTTACTTCAACCCTGCAGGTATTGCTGTATATTTATTAACCCCTGGGAATTATTTTGATTGAAATCCCTTTGGATAATGCTCATCAAGAGACTGAGGCTATGTACTTTCTAGTAGCTTTCCAGATAGAAAGCAAGAGCTTAGCATCAGACCCAGCATCTGGGGTGATCAGTGAATGGCCATTTTGCCATGGTGGTAGCTGGGGCATTTTTATTCCTAAAGCATCTAGTTGGGACCACAGTGCTGGGTGCAGGATGAGTGCTGAGACACGCTCCCTGGGACGATGAACACGGAGGATGAGCACCAGACCACCCGGCACAATGTACAGTTAGGAGCATTGCCTGGGGAGATCTCCATATCCTCCGGTCCAGACCAACATAGCCATATGCACAGCTCCTCACTGCCCTGTTGAGTCCCATGGACACACACCCCATGCCTCGCCAGGCCCAAGTCCTCCTTCTCCACCTCACCTCCCAAGAGCTGCTCAGAGCTGGCTGTGGCAGACTACTTGGTTCACTGGTAGCTCTCCTAGTCCTTTTCCTAGGTAGACACCCTCTCCCCCAGACACACACAGGGCCGTGTACCCCAAACAAGTCCTTTTCTCTGCATTTTCACATGCTGCAGTCAATGGTGATGGTGGTGGTGGTGGTGATGAAGGTGGTTGTCATGGTAACTCCCTTTTCTCCTGCTAATCTTGCAGGATTTCTTTCTACGGAATTGATTTGTGAATGTGCTTCTTTTTCTTGCTCACCCTTTAAAATAACAGCTATCAGGAATATTTCAGGAATGTAAAATTTGCCAGGCTAAGGGCTTCTCTGGCTGATACTGAAACGGCACCTACTTCTGATTGCTACACCCTCCAGGTGCTTTCAAAGGCAGCATGAGAAGTCTCAAGGCAGAAGAAATTCCTCCCTCACCCCCAGTTGGAGTCGTGATGGGTTCTGTCCCTTACACTTGTCCAACCTAAAGAAACTCCCACCCTTCTTCTCCTTCACAGCCTAGTCCTCCTTTGAGACCTAAATTCATGGTCATCTTGACATTCTGGTGCAGCATGTTCCACAAGTTAGTTACGGATTAACAAAACTCAGCATTTAGTTTCTTGCTTTACCATTGCTGCTCTCATTTGGGAAGAGGCCTAGACTTCTTTACAATACTCAGAATAAGAGATATGCCCATTCTCTTTATTATCTGTTATTTTAGATACCTTCTTTTACTCTCTAAAGACACCTTTCCTAATAGTTTCCAGGGTCTTTATCTGGTTGTTTCAACATAGACTGTCTGCTGCATTGGCTCTGTGGTGTCATTACAAACCTGCACAGTCTTTTATCAATCATTCCCACACCAGCCGTCTGTGGTACAACATTGCTGGAAGAGATCTAGAGATGCAGTTGGACATTCATCTAGCTATCTAAAAATAAGGTATATGTACCTTAAGAAAGTCATCAAAATCCCCACTGCAGGACATACAGATAAACAGACACTCTCTCTCCAGGGCAATTAACCCTTTTCTGTCGGTGACCTCTCTTAGCCTCTGGGAGAATGGCCTCTGTCTCCACTGAGTAGAGGAAGAGCCTTGACGTGGAGCCACATGCAGAGGTTTGCCCCATATCATACAACCGCACAGTAATGGAGTCAGAAATAATATCATAGAACCATAGAATCATAGAAT
>NW_009216055.1:0-22798 GCF_000690835.1 Fulmarus glacialis | reverse complement strand
GGAGGCAGTCGTAATGTGTGGGGCTGACTATTTAAACTATATAGGAAAAAGGCTGTTTACATGCTTGCTTTTTTCTCCTTTCAAAATGTCTTTAGATTTAGATTCCTTTTTTAATCACGAGGTAAATCTCTAACTTGTAGACTCAATCCCTTTGGGGCTTTACTTTTCCCTAAGTGATATTTATTTACAGGAGATTTGGCAAAAATTAACAAAGGCCTTTTATGTACAGCTTCATCCCATTGCATGAAACGTCAGCTTTAATAAAGCAAGTCTGGTGAGAGATTAGATAAGAAAACCTTGAGTATTGAGGTGAACTCCCATGAGTATAGAAAACATACAAAATTTTGGCTTGCAGTCAAGGTTACTGAGAGGAGACTATGTCCTATAACAAGATTATATTGGGTAGAGCAATGTTTCTATACATCTCAGTTTCTTGTATGCACTGGCATACAACCAGTAACTTATACACTGCTAATTTACATGTATTACTTTATATATAAAGACATAAAGTAAACTAGAGATTTTGATTATGTGAAATAATCTTGATTCTGCTCTTTGTGTATGTGTTTTTTTTTTAAAAATCAGATCTATATTTTTTCCACCTGGCAAGATGTGTTATGTTGACACACTGCATGGGACATTTCAGGTTTATTTATATGATGGACAACTTGTATGAAAATTTCTCTCGTAGACCCAATCTGTACACTTTATTGCTCAAGTAGGAAGGAGAAAACTCAGAATGACCTTTGAGTATCATACCTTCTTTTAAAGTCAGATTGATGGTTTCTCTTCTTTTCACTCTCCTGTGCCTTTTTCTCAGTAATGCATAAAAGCCTGGAATAAAATCTCCAGTGTGTAATGCATAGCTAGTTTTATTTTTTTACTTCAAACCCTAGGAATTCAAAGCCAAGTAAACACCAGCAGGCTGCATTCACTTACACTATGCATGTTGATGCTAATTGCAGTTCCCTAAGCATTTTACATTGTTTGCACAAAATAGCATTGCTCTGCCTTCTAACAGTCGGTTCAATGACAGCTGGAATGAGTTTATCTCATACTGCTTAGTGTCAGGTGCATTCTTACAGCTTTCCTGTCTCCTTTTGAGGGCTAATTAAGGCATTCTTCTCTCTTGTTTAATATTTACATTTAAACAGCTGCATCTCATTTGGATATAATGCAAAGATGGCACCTGGCTTTCTTTCCCTGAGTTAATTCTAGGAGCTTTTTTTTCCTCCCCCTCCCTTCACTAAAGATCCAAAGTGGTTATTTGAAATGAACCGAAGCGGCTGTAAACGGAAAGAGCTGCTATTCATTCACAAACAGGGTGCATCTTCCCAGGATCCTTCACAGCTAGTCTCCTTAGGATACCCGGGATGAGAGCAGAATGCAAAGCAGGGACCTTGAGGCTTTCATCGGGCTCCTGCCTTTGTTGGGCCCTGGTCTTCTCAGGGGCTTGTTCATTGTTCTAGTCCTTTTTGTATTTTGGGTCGTTTGTTTGTTTTCCCACACACAAACTTGAACAAAGACTGTACAGGAAAAAGAAAAAGGTAACAAACATTACAGCACTAGGAGTGCATGGTAAATGTACACCTAGCGATTCCATAAAACCTCTTACATGTTAGCAGGAAGGGGCGTAGAGGTGCAACCCGCTCTGCCTTCAGAGGTCCACAGAGGCCCAGGTTCTCCAAGGAGAACATCTATGTACAGAGACGTGATCAGGACTGCAGCCCAGCCTTAAGGCACTAAACATTTTGACAGATTCAGCAGCAGCGTTCACAACAATCTTGGCGCAAGGTAAGAGCCTGTCAGATGTACCACCTTTTGTGGTTCTTTCCACATTTGCATATCTCCATCCTCAACTAGGTGACTTCTAAAAATTATGAAAAAAAATGAAATAATCTTCCCAAGAAGCTCTGGAAGATCCAAGGGCAAAGATCTAGCTCCATACATCTCTGTGTGATAAATATCATCATCTTTGCTCAATTTTTTCTGATTTTTTTGTCAGTAAAGAACTACTAGGGACAGTAGATATTAACTCTGTGCTTTAAAGCAGTAGTGCACTAGGCTGTGATAATCCAGATGGTCAATAATAATGGTATAAGTACATATAAGAGAATTAACGAAATAGGAAAAATATGCTGTGATCCTAAGTTTAAAGGCCGTGTGTTTATTGATATAAGTTAATTATGTCATTTTCTTACTTCTGTGCAATTGATTTTCATTTCTCAAAAGGGAGGGGAGAAGAAAAGCCTTTACTCCTCGGAAAACATTATAATGGGAAGCAGATGAATGCAGGAGGCCTGTCCCATCTGTCCTGCCGGGGGCCGGCAGGACTGCAGTGCTGCCGCTGCAGCCTTCCCCACTTGAGGACCCGGTGTGACTGAGGGCAGCCACAGCCCATCACTCCGGCTGCGAGCCGCTGGAGGACCGCGAGGCACACGCTTTGCCAAGGAGCTTCACAGGTCCTTGATGACAACAGAGGAGGTTTGGGGGCTCGGTTTTCTCTCCCGGCCAGGAAGGGGTCAGCCTGCAGCTTGGTCCCTCTCTGTTTTGTCCCAGGCCGATCTCTGCCCTTCATCCTTGCCCTGGAGGAACCAGAATTGAAGCCCTCTTTCCATCCTTCTCCCATTCCCGCACTTCTCATCCTGATCCCCTCTCCTGCTTTGTTGACCCTAATTCTCCCGTCACAAGATGGCCCCTTGGAAAGCCTCTTTTCCCAGCCTACCACCTTATGCTCGATGGCTTCACTTTGCCAGCCCAGACTGTCCTTTCTTTCTTCATCCCTCTGCCAACCTGCAGGCTGCTTGCGCTGGTATGCACTTCCTAACCACACCTCATTCCCTTCTAATTTCAGCGAAATAGCTTCTCCTTTATTGCTTGCCAGGGATCAGTTTGCAGGGCTTTAAGAGATTCTCCACGCAGGGACTCAAGCAGGACCGGGTCTGTAACAACAAAAACTGGAGCTAAAAAAAGAAGTCCTGCCTGAATAACACTCAGTGTAGGACTGTAAACAGGACAGGACTTTTCAGAAGACTTAATTGTGATGCTATAGGAAGTCTCAGCATGTGCAAATTGCATTTTTTCCCAAAAGGCTTCTAACTGGGCAGGTTTTCAAAACTGACAAATGGCACATCTGGTTTGGAGGCCAGAGCCCTCCAATCCAAATTTCAAGTCTGTGTATGAAATTATGGGACACTAGAGCCTCTAAAGAGGAAGAGCACCAAGGGAGCATTCATCTGACTACATATGAATGTCTTAATCTGAGCTTGCAGTCACTGAACATCGAAAGTACTATAGAGAGAAATAGATAGGTACTTCTAAGACAGGCTACTAAAATAGTCCAAGCGCTCATTATAAAGGTGTCCTAGGAGGATTGTCTCACATACAAACCTCTAGAGTATAGATATCTAAAATTAGGTAAAATTGATATCAACATTCAACCTGAGCAACGCCCTTTCCGACCTCCTACTCAAAAGCACCCAATGGATATTTACTGAACGATTCTATGCAGAGCAGCGAGCCCTGAATATAAAACATTACCAAAGCATTGTACATGGAAAATGCCAAGCAATCCTAAGAATACAAGCTGTTTCTTACTACACAGAATTTTATTATTCATCCTTTCACCTGAAAAACATCAGCCTTTTATGTTACAGCAGAAGTACGTTGTCTCTGAGGAACAGGACTGCACTGAAGACAGTCTGTTGGTTCTCATAACCCATTCTGCATACTCAAGTTTGCCGTTTCCTCAAATAAATTAATGATATAACCACAGGGAAACTATCTATATTGTTCATTATGTAAAAACTGAAGCTTTTTAAACAGCCTGTTCTTGCACAAAGGCTTATGACCAACTTGGACTGTACCGCAAGGTTTGGAACAAGGAGTTGGTGTCATTGTCAGCTTTTATCATGAGAAAAAATGAAGAATAGATGAGGTGGTTGTCATTTTGTTCTTGTTTTAACGGAATTTTTTTCCACTTGAAGAGTTGGCTCCTTCAGAACCTAAAGTTGCCTCAGGAACTTATTGATTTTAACAAACAAGTATCAAAAGGCAGTCTTTAAATCTCTCAGTTTAATTAAAGTGATGTTAAAGTGCTTCATGGAGAGTAACTGAATAATTCCATTGAATTTGAGTAATTGTATTCAATAAATGTTTCTCAGAGAATGTAAAAGCGTTTTACTTGGATTTGTAAATTTTGTTCCACTTCAACTTCTGAATTACAGTTTTCATACTGTACTTTACTGTACTTTACATTTTCCTCCTTTACTGTACTTTACATTTTCCTCCTTTCTGTCCAGGTTGGCTGACATCTTTCACTGTAAGTCCCTCTTTTTATTATTAATAATGGATCTTGACCTGTTCTCTCTTTCAGAAACAGTTCAGCCTGCATCAAGGTTGAAACTGGGGGAAATAATACGTGATTTGATCCATGTTAAAAAATCATAGTGACATTTTCTTTGAGAAGCAGTAAAGCTATTCTGCGGGGGAAGAGCTTACATCCAGATGAAAATTTAACAAAACAAACCTTTTGAAAATTGTTTTTCACACACACTAAAAGACATACTCTTGAATCTATTTCAGCTTCTGATGCTGTCTGAACCCTATATCCTCTCCCCACACAGCAAAGTTCATTCCTCTCACCAGCCACGGGGCACAAGGGATGTCATGGCATAACCACAGAGCAGCTGAGCATATTCCGTACCAGAAAGGGATGGGCACTGAGCTTGAGAGGTATCTTGTCCTCTCTGTGACTGTCTTTCAGGCACCTGGGCTATACAGAGGGAGAAGCAGGTTTTTTTCGATACAGAACAGAAAAAACAAGATGGGAAATAGGAAACAAACAGCAGGATATTCAAGTGTGAAAAGAAACAGTGACTTGGACTTGGGTAGGAAAGAAGCTACTATTAGGAGTCACAGGGGAGGAAACTGGGCAGAGAGGGAGGAAGAGTAAATATTGGCTATGCGAACTGGGACTAAAACCAGTAGAGTGATTCTACACCTAGCAGCTGATGAAGGTAACAGGATATATGTGTGGTAGTGGGAGATAGGGCTAAAACATCTGGCAGTTCATCCTTTCCGATAAAATACATGGGCAAATAGTCAGAAAGCACCAGGGAGGTTAATTAAAGCCACAGGAGAAACAAGGGAGCAGATGAAGAGGGTATGGTGGAGGAAGACAATTATAGGGCTGGGGCTGCGTGAAGGGAAGAAGATACTAATGTCAGTGATAATACTGACAGAGCACCCTTAGAGGAACATGAAGGTTGCTTGAGCCAGGAGACCTACGCTGGGATTAGGAGTTTTTGTGGGGTTATATCATGGTGGCCTGTAAGGATGATAGATTGTGTGGAGGCAAGTAAGTCCCTTACCTGAAGTCATGTGTCGAGTTCTGATTACCCTGCAGCAAAAAAGACACAACAGAGAAAAGGTGGTTCCAGAGAAAATTACTTTCAGGAACTGAGAAAAATTGAAAAATATATGTGACTGTTTATTTAACTGTAAGATAAAGAGAAGATAAACAGGAAGGTGCAAAATAGAGACATGCAAACTAATGAGGAGCAGTCAGGTGGTAAATTGAACACTCCCGTGTACTTTCTCCATTACTTTGTTGTAACAGGGGGACATCTGGGGAAACAGAAAGGCAGCAGATGTAAAACCAGTAAAAGGAAATGTGTTTTTCCTGCTTGGCCTATAGAACATCTTCTCATGAGGCAGCAACACAGCCAGGAGCTCAGCATGATTCAAGAAGGGTTTGAACATTTGCATGATGAGACCATGCGAAGTTACAGGCTTATAAACTGTGAACAAATCTAAAAATTTGGAAAGGATGGAAACCCCCTGCCTCAGGATATTTACCAGCTTTTAAATGAAACAATGAGAAAGAAGCTTTTTCCTTAGAAACAGCTTGTGAGATTTCCAGCCTCCTATAACTCAGGGCAACTTTACCATATATTAACATTAAATTGCTCTTCTCTTTTTTTGGTGGCTGCCTATATTTATTGTTAATAATTATGTATTCTTTTTGCAGGCTGTCCCTCATATGCACATTTCTGGCTATGTTTGGACAATTCTCATGATGTGCTGGTCACTGACTGACAACTCTTGTCTAGATGGATGTCTACAGAGTCTAATGACGCCTGGTGACTCCTGCTAGAGATGGGCCTTAAACACACCATTCAAATCTGGCTTGTACCCAAAGTTAGAAATGCTATTTTTAGCACTCTAGAATAGGTGTTAATCATGCTTTAGTTCAAAATCCGATCTCTCTCTCACTTGAATTAGGACTAGAGACCTCATGCTGGGGACAGACTGTTACACAGCCATCTACTGCAGTGGGTGCCTCTGCCTTACTCTGGGGAAAGCTCAACACTGCTGCAGACAGCACACTGGCCTAGCAGGCTCCATGTTGGTATCCATATGGCAACATATGGCCAAATTCACAGTAGGAATCGATATTTGAGGACTATCACAGGAAAACATTATTGTAGATAATTGTAGTCTTTTCAAGCATGAACTTTCAGGGGCTCAGACTCAGCAAAGAACTAAATAATGTGAGCTCTAGGAACTGTACATGCTTAAACACTTTATTAAATCAGTGTCTTTCATTCCAGCTCTCCCACCTCTATTTCTAGCTACTGCTTACAAACGGCAGTGAAAGATGAATATTCCTTTCCCCTGAAAACAAGCCAGCCAGCGCTGCAAAATGATATATGGGCTCTTCAGTGTGTGCCAGTACAGAATCTTCTGTTGAGTTAGAGACAGTACATTCCACCCGAGTCCCAGAGGGGTGCCTACGTTAGTGTTTCAGTTTAGAGGAAGAGTGAGATTTTGAAGCAAATGTCCTATTATCTCTATTTGCCATGCTTTGATTTGCACCGCAGAGTGGTCTCAGAGTGCATGACCCGGATTCCTTCTGGATGAAACTAAACTGGAAGATGTGCTCCTGGGAGTGTACTTAATTCACTCCAGCTGTAAATGGCACTCAGGTCATGGGACCAGTTTATTCCTAATGTAAAATCTCTGAAATGTGCATATGGCAGATGTCAGTCCCTAAGCATCCATTGTTACTTCTATAGATCTTATTTGTCCACATTACTTAATAATATAGACACAGCAAAAGTCACCAAACAACCTAGACAAGCATAAGAGAAATGACTACATAAAAACTATTACCCTGTTGCTTTTTCAGATGTGATATTGCTAGGAGCTCAGGCAAAATTACCACATTCTGATGGTCTATTTTTCTTCAGAGGTACTAAGGCATTTATCAACGTGATATCTAATCGCTGTAAAAGAGGAAAAAATAAGTGTCATCTAAAATTGTGGGCACTATTTTAAGCATCTAGTTTTTCTTTTTCTTTATTTTTTCCTCCTTTTTTTTTTTTTTTAACTTGAAAACATTTTACTTATGATTGCTATCAGCACTCCGTTTTATGTAGTTACATGTCTAACTACTGAATAGGATCCTTAATTTTGGTACAGTGCTTGGGGGATGCAAAGCATTATGTGACTGCTAAATATTATTAAGCTGAAGAGAAGGCTGATTAATGAGGAAGGCATTCTGCCTTTTAGCTCTGGGATGGAAGGGGCTGTATTAGCTTCTCATATAAAAACCTTGTAGGGAAATCCTGTTTTTGTGAACATCACAAGCTCCCGCTAATTTGTTTGTATAATGCCATTGGAACCAAAACACCTTCCCTGTTTATCTTTAAGTGATTATGCAGGTTACAATAAGATGCTGAGGTAGATGGATGACATCATAGTACTTCATAAGACAAACAGAATAGGAAGTACTGATTCTCTGGAAAATAAAAAGGAGAGCCTTGACTTGACCTTATTTCAGTATTGATGACACTTAGGATTTTTATTATCAGTGTTGAAGTTTTTCTTAAATTCCCCATTCCTTTATGCTCTACTTTATTAAGAACAAATTCTAACGTTCATGGTTGCAAATACAATTAGTTCAAAAGACTTAAAATGTCAGTAGCAAATAAGAAAAAAAAAAAACCAAACTTTTCCTTTAAAACTTCGTGATTTCTATGACAGTCCAAAGATGTTTTGGGCCAAACTGCTTGTGACCAGCACTTTACTGTCAGATGGTTATAAGAAAATCATTTGAATTAACTTCTCACCTTCTAACTTATCTTTTGATTTCTAGAAATCTGAGCTCAATGCTTAGCCACTTCTCACCTGCTTTACGGAAGTACAACTGGGCACTGTTTCAAGTGGAAGGTCAGAACCAGACCCATGTGGGACTGGTTCCCCAGCACTGTTTCAGTTTGACCCTAACATTTTCACCAGCACTGTGGAAACTGGCATAGACTGAAAATGCTGGGAAGGATCAGGGAGAGATGTGCACTACACTTTTAAATTACGGCTATTTTACATCGACAGAAGAACCCTTCACAGAATATGATTATATACCTAAAATATAAGTCTACATTTACAGACAATTTCACAATATTAAACTGAAGTAAAAACTTTTCCAAATGTGTCTGCAGATAGAGCTATGGAGGGCAATTATTCATGAGTTACCCTACGTACAAACATGCTTATTCAGCATGGAATACGTTACAGAGAGATTTTATTCCTAAGTACCTTTATGTTGGTAAGCCTTTCATGAAAACAAGATGAAAGTCCCAGTATCTAAAAGGCAGAAAGTATCAGTGTTTACATTTAATGATGACTCAATTTCAACTCAGTGCTACTGGATTTGAAAAATAGAACCCAAAGAATTTTTCTTTAGAAAGAGCAACAGCAAATCTGTTAATAGAAATGAGGAGGGGAAGGCTATATTCACATTTTGTAAGGCCAGAAAAGGCTTTTTTGACACAGTCCTGCAATAATGCAGATCTCAGGATTTTCCAAAGATACTCTTGCGTTACCCCTTTGATTTCCAATATTCTCTTATCCTCACTGCTAAGAATGGATTGAATAGTCTCACTCTGAACTGATCTGACTTCACCCCAATGGGAACGCCTAAAGTCTGTTAACAAGTTGTCCTTAAAATTTCTCTTGGATAGGCTAAATATGGTGAGTTTATTATGATTCTCACTGAAAAAAAAAGCCTCACTGAAATCACACTCCAGGTCATTCATGGAGCCCTTGACCGAGTGCATCTCCTTGGAGTTCTTGGCCACAAAATGGACCCTGGGCTCCTCATGCCTCATTGCTTCCCCACAAAGTAGCAATACCAGACCTGTACTCCCATTCAGTCGTACCTTCCCTATGCATGTTAACCCCTCAGCCATAACATCACACTGACTGCTCCTTAATCAGCTAAAGTCTTTTTCCAGGCTGCTGCTTTCCACAGCACAGTCTCCCATACTGCAAGTACAGTCTATGCTGCTTACAGATGTGTGATCTAGCACTAAATTGTTACAGATTTCTAAACTAATAGAAGTTTCCTAGCAAGGGCTTTTATATCTTTTTCTAGGAGATATAACTCTGTGAATATTTAATAGGTATTAATTTTAAAATGGAATTTAATTTGCTTTTCCTTAAAAAAGTTCTGTATAATCTCTGACCTAAAACTTTTGATTGTTACTGTAGAAATTAGCTTGAAAGCAGAGAATTTGTGGTAATGTCCCTCTAATGCTGCCAAGAAATATATCCTTAAATAAATACAGGTTTCATTCCAAACCTTGCTGTGGGACCTCAGACAGTCATGAGTCAGATTTTCCATATTACTAACACTCAAGCTGTTCCAGGGGTGCAAAGCTTGGATGCTGCTATGCAGCCCAAGGACTAAGTCATAAAGTTTGCATTTTTCAATTGGACGAGTGCTATACCATTTCCTACAATCGCTGCCCATCAGACAGGCCTTCTACCTGCCACAATGCTAGCACGTTTTTTGTATTATTGTTGTTATGCTTTTTCAAGGGTCTTGTTACATAGCATAGCTTCTGATTTTGCAGGCTCGATAAAACTTGCTATTGTGTCCTACAAACGGCTGCTTCTGGCAGCAGCTGCTGTCAGTTCTTAACAGTGCTGGCATTCAATTAAGCAATGGGAAAAAATATTTCCCGTCACCCACATTAACACAGCAAGGTATTATAGCAGAGGGAACTTCTTTTTGGCCTTCCAAGTGATAATACAGAAGAAATATCAGCAATTTTCATTGGGCATTAATTGAATTGATCTAGTTTTGATTACCAGGATCTGCAAACAGCTTCTCCAATGTGTGGAGGATCTAATTATTCCCAGAAGAAACAGTCCTGTAAATCTGAGGTACAGTAAGTATGTGTATGGACTAAATATTCTTGCAGTTCATAACCCTGTAGGTCTCTCTCTTCTTATATTGCAGAAAAGCAAACAGAAACATCAGAGGCATGAGCAGAAGGACACCTAAGAAATAGGGCTGTATCTGGCAGACAAATGTACACCATGTAGCCCCATGTGCTTCTCTTTGAAGCGTAAAGATGCGAGAGGAATTCAGAGCATTGTAAGGAGAGCCAGAACAAGGACACCGGGGCACCTCACAAGGCTTCAGCAAAGAACAGATGGTTAAAAAAGAGGTTCCAGATTATCTCCTGCTTGACAAAGCCAAGACTGTTTTGTAGAGGCAGCATCTAATGCTGTGTGGCTGGGGATAAAAGAACAGCAAGTGTCATTGCCACAAGTAGCGATTCATCAGCTTTCTCATATGCATGCCCAATCCTTTAATCATTATTCAGATACCACATACATGCATCTTAATGGGAATTCTGCCAAGTATAAACTGTTAGATTAACTGCTACAAAATCTTGAAAAATTAGAGCAAATGGCCTGTGCGGGAATGGTAATGCACAAACAATATCAATAACATTTGCATTGTTAGCTGAGCCAGAAAAGCCATGAGTAAGAAAACAATAGGGAAGCCACTTAATAGAGCCATTTCCTCAACACACTCACTGCTGCATGGGATATTTTCTGAGATCCTTCTGCTGTGTTACCTGCTGAAAGAAACCTACCCTAAAAGTCCTGGGCACAATATCAGGACTGAAAAGGAATGGGTTCTTGAACTTGTCAGGATTTGATTAGGCAGCCAAAATGATTTCTGTTTCATGGTTTAACAGCATGTTATTGACATTCTTTCTATGGTAGAGCTTATATAAACCACCATGGCATTTCTGAATTCATTAGTGTACTCTGTAGTGCTAGGAGTGTACTGTACTCTAGGAGTGACTACCATTGCTGACTCACAAACCTCATATCAAAACCTCAGGTGTGTGAGACACACACCTCTCCAAGGCCTGAGAAGAAGAGACATCTGGTAGTACTTCACAAGTGGATGATGACAATTGCTTCCCAGACTCCTAACTCACTGTTGCAGAATAAGAACAGGCCGAACATTCAGCTCCTTCCCACAGTTGGAGATTCATATTTGCCCCCATGTCAAAAAAGCCCCAACCTCCTCCTAAGCTGTACATGACTCAAAAGCCTAACTTAGTGAGCCTACAAAAAGGCAAACAAAACAATGTTCCTGTTTTAGGACCTTCCCCGCTAAGCTTAAAACAAATTATATCCATATTAATACTGCTACTAATAATAAATAATTACCAAAGGGACTGGGATCTCACAGCATCTATAAAATACCAATAATTAAAACTGTTGTGAGCCCACTCTTGTCTGTGCTCTTGTATGCCAGATTACTGTGATCAACAGCAGAGAATATTGGTTTCTGAAACATGTGTAGGGAGAATCTACCCATGGCAGGCTAATTGTAGGCATCTGGCCTCCCTTTACAACCAGTGAAAGCCAATAAACACTTTTAGGAGTAATGGGTAGAATTTAGACAACTAATTTAGGCTTGGTGAATTGCACTCTAGAGGTGGCTATTTCTATCTACTAACTATAAAGGGGATCTAGCATGACCTGCTGAGATGTTAACAGATGCATTTAAGGCATCTGAAGTTAGGTGAGATGAATCCCTCTTAGGAATCCAGTTTCTTGCCTGCGTTATTTGTTCCTACATGTATGACATGTATGACCTTGCATTTGACTGTATTAAAACACACTGTTCTGATAGGCCCAACTCACCAAGTTGTGTGAAACAGGCATGGTCCAGCTGACCTGCCGTTGTTGTTTATTTAGTTTCACTGGTTTCTGAATCACTGTGTATATTGACTATACAGAGCTGTGTAGAAGAGTACTGGAAACATTCCCATTTGGTGATGACTCCTTAGGATTTGCATGAAGATGTAATATTGCTTCTCTAGTCGATCCCAGCCAAGAAGTGAGCTTCCTTCTCTGCTCTATAACGTCAGGAATATAGACACCATTCTTGGCAGCTGTTCTCCTTTGGAGTGTTTCATTAACAAGATTATTATTCAAGGACTTCTCTTTTCAAGAACTTTCATAAGAGGTAGCAAAATGGGACCTCTAGGATTTATTGCAGTCCCATCACAATTACCACAACCCCATCATGTCAAAGGTAACAAGACAAAACAAGCTCCCTAGCGTAAGCAACTATTATATTTCTTCTGAATAGTTTTTAGTGTTTTTCAAACATGTTCCACTCTTAGTGATATTTCACAATTTCTAACATATAAAAGCTGTTATTACTAATCAACACTTTAAGCCATCATTAATGACGCTAGTATCCTTTTGTTTCCAGTTTGGCTCTGGTCCTACCTCCCTCAGAAACGCTGTGGAATGTCCCTTCGCTTAGCCCAGATGGATAAAATGTTCATGGCTGCCTTGCAGCCCTGCAGTCAACAGGAAGCAAATGCCTAAACATCTGGGTCATAGGTTTCAGCAATACTAGTTATCCCCCAAAGTGTTATTCAGTGCAAGTAAAGCCTGAGGGCCTAATGTCTTCATAGACTGGTCAATCTTGAGAAGCCTTGGAGTAATCAAGAATTTAATGTTTCCCAGCTGAAACCAAAGTATGTGAATTAACCCCGAGGTTAAAAACATCGGGCCAAATTCCTCCTTAGGACACCAGTGGAAATACAATAAAACTTTATTTAACTCAAAATTAAGATGAAAATATAAACTTCCTAATAAAATTATCATACAAACATCAAAACACAAATAACACCAATACTATTGCAGCAAAACAAAGTTTCTTGTGCTCCGGAGGGAAGCTGTTTAACAAACTGGAAGTAATCTGTTCAGCTGGGGAAGAATACATGATATTTGCATCTCAGAAATCACACATGCCACAGTCATGTTTATGAGTATGGCCTACGTTACTGCAGAAGCCTTATTTTCATTTATCAGCAGAAGATGAAGTACTATTGCATCTAGACCTATCTGAACCATACTGGCGGCCATTGCCAGACGGAGCAGTGACAAACAGGACTGAATAAGGTGGGGCACAGAGTAATTTGTCCAAATGAGAGCTTTTTTCATCAGTTTCTCAGTACCATTAACACAGTGTGCTGCTAGTTTTGCCAAGGAAGTAACAAGACTATTCCCAATTGGTCTCAAAATTGGTCCAGCCACCTTGCATGACTTCATCCTATGTACCTTAGGGTGTTAAGCATCACCCAACAGAAAGACCTTTTTATCCTCTGACTGGGCAACACTATATAGAAGCTTACTTTACTTTTTCGAGTCAGTGGAGAGAGGAGTGGAAAGACATAGACTGAATCCTTTGTATATTCGGATGATCCTGCTTTATGCCACAGCTTGTCTGGATCTACCTTAATGGCCAATTTCAGCACTCTGTGACTAGGTATGATTTGGCTATGGCTGAGAACTACCCAACTCATCAGCTCTGATGAAATTAATCATGTTATCTGAGTGAGTAAAGGTATCCAAGGTTCTGGTAATCAAGAGCTTAGCAAGTGCCTGCAAATGTGACCATTCCTCTTTTGATCAATGAATAGGATATCCAAAGTTTCTATAATAAAGATTTAAAAAATAAAAATAAAAAGACTAGGGGGTGATATAAACCCTCAAATTGAGAACATAAAGCATATTTTTTACTTTTTTTTTTCTGCATGACACTTCCTTGAAATGTGTCTCATTATATTAAATAGTAGAACTGGAACTCAGGTATGGAAACAGAGTAACACTTCTCAGAATAATATTCAAAGGCCTCATCAGGACTAGAAACCAAATGTCCCGGGAAAAGACAAAGACCTTCATGGTACATATCAGCTGTGCATGAAGTTATTTGTTATAGCTTCAGAAGGCTGGGTTCTCAACAGCTTCCAATAGAGAGGCTTAATTAGAAAAAAGTGTCAAAGAAAACAATGAATTTTAAAGAAAATAATGAATTTGAGAATACTACTTGACTGTAAGAATATGTATGTTTGGTTAAGCAGGTAGAGTGACTATGCATGAATTCCAGCTGAAGGGAAATTTTTTTACACTGTATCTATTGTCTATGTCACTGTCACCAAGACTGCTAGCAAGGACATTCCACTCTGAACCGAGACACCTAAATTTGAGTACCCACATAGAGGTGTTTACATGAGGCTCTTCTACCTATATATGAAAAGACCTTTGGGAGACCCACACCTCCTTGACTGGCATCAAGAGCCAGCTTGGGTACAATAGGCAGCATCCCAAGTGGCTGGAGTGTAGGCAGGTAAATCACACCCCAGATTTCAAGTGCTGTAATGAGAGCTTAGACATCTCACTGAAATGTAGACAACCACATCTAGACAGCTACATTTAATGTCTTAGTGGCACACGAAGTCTCATGCTTTTTATCCAAAATCTGATTGTGAGCTTGGATCCTCTACATTCAGCTCACTATGGATACCCAACAAATGTGACAATTACCAGACAACACTATTAGTGATATGCACCAGTGCGACTTTGTGTTAGCCACATCTGCTGGGCTGGATGCTAATAGATGACTGCATTCAAAAAATCAGTGCAAGTGGAGCAAAGGTGGATAAGCAAGAGGCACCATCCTTTGTTACTAAAGGATAGGGAAGAGGCAACAAGAATCAGAGAATTTGGGGTACTGCCTCACTGCATCACACTGCCTTTCTCATGATTACTGGCAACTCCCTGTCTGAGGCTGCTCACTTCTCTTTAGTGATCAGTACAGTTTAAGTCTTGAGTCTTTGTTCTGCGTAGTCATGAGCTTGCTATTTTTAAGATAACTGCTAGCAGTAAATAACGTCAAATTTTAAGGAGATTGTATGTCTTTTTATTGCCTGAACATTCATTACTCAACTTGTGTGGTGGGAGCAGTGTATTACTCCAGCAGAAAAACCCTGTGATAGCAACGGCCAATGAGAAGAAATTGAAAGGAAGCCTGCAATGAGGTGAGAAGAAGGTACTAGCCTTGCTTTGAGGTGTCTTTCCCAAGCATGGCTGCAGTGCTCATCGGTGTGAAGCAGCCCTCCCTTCAGCTTGTGGATTTTGGGCTGGCTGGCAGGAAAACAGATTTGGGATATCAGGCTTAAGAGCGTGCACAGGAGGTGAGTAAGGGCACCAACCTGAAACTCAGATCAGGGTTTGCCAGAAGGTGGAAATATATTCTACACAACCTGGAATTTTACAACGATTCAGGGGCATCTGAACTTTGTATCTTAAAGAAACTTTACTTGATTCTGCATGAAAGGCTTTCTTCAACATGCTCTCGTAGCAAAAGCAGAATATAATACTCTATGAATTCCTTTTTATATTATTCTTTGCTATAGATTTGAAAAAATGTCATATCATAATTGTTAATGTATTTTTACTTTCTGAGACCAAACAGTCAGATTTTTTTCCCAAAATAAAATCAATGGAAATTGACATTTTACCATAGCCTGTTTTTTCTTCTGGAGAAACTTGCATTTCCAAAGGAAAAGTATTTCATTTAAACTTTATGATCAGTTCCTGAATTTTTACAAGAATGCGTCAGAGCATTAATGTCAATGCTCAAAAAAATATGCTAGAAAATATAGTCTTTGGCATATCAGCTACAGTCCTTAGGCAGAAAAATATATTTTCTTGCAACGGAAAGATGCCAGTGATAAGAAATAAACTGTGCCTTTTCTTCAAGTAAATCTTACCATATTACAGCGTTCAAAAGGTCTGGACTTAACCAGCTAATCAGTTGTGGACAATGTTGCATTTGAACATATTATATAAGACTACCTTCCTACAAGACTGATGGGTTTTGTAGCTTTAGTAACTAATGTATTTATTGATTTCCTATAGCTTAGGAATTTGTATCATCTGTTTTATTAATTTGTCAAGTAGTAGTATTAATTTTGTATCATGTAAGACACATCACATTGTTTCCTTTAGCTTTAAAAATTATTCTAATGCAGTGAAAGTTATGTTAGAGCTGATATATCCATTTTTACTTTTATTTCTAGGTGATTAAAGCTCTCCAAAACTGTAATCTTTGGGAATGAATTTCCAGAATAGTTTTAGCCCATTTCTTTTATAATATTTAGTGGGAAATATTTGACCAAAATCTTTCCGTTTCTTTCATTGTCGGCTGCTATCTCTGCCTTTTTGGAAAAGCCTTTTGTAAAACAGCACAGGTGTAGGACTTGACCCTGGAATAGTGCCCCAGAGCAGCACTTTACCTTCCTTCCCTTATGCAACGATGGGCTGTTTTGAAACTGTCAAAGTCTCATTCTCACTTCCAGCTGAGTTAGAAGAGGACATTTGACAACGTGCTGACTGGTGTATGTCTTGGTAAGCTTGAAAAACAGTTAGGGGCCACTTCAGAGAACCTTTGCTCACAGCTATAACTCCTTACAGCCTGCTCTCTCATATTCCAAAAATAGCAGTCAAGTGTTTGCTTAGAGTTTAATAACTGACCTTAAAATAAGCTATAGAAAGGATCATTGAGTGAGGAAGGGGCATTAAATTGTTTCACTCCTGGGATTTTGGTAGTTCGTTATTCAGTACAAAAGCAAAGTTTATAATAAATGTAATTCATAACGAATAGTTTGATCTGTTCTATTCGTAACAGTGACTGGTGCGCTTTTAGATCAATTTATATACATCATAGGCGTTTCAATAAACACCCAAAGTATAAAGAATTTCCTGTGCTGTAGCAAAGTGTCTAGTTCTGTAAATAAGGGCTCATGGTAGCGATCACAATGATTTCAACAGGATTTCCTGAAACAGTGACAGCTTGCAGAACCATCTTCTAAGGGTAAACCCATGACTTCAGTTTGTCTACCAATGATGCCTTCCCACCCAATATTTCATAGCCACATCACCCCATTCTGCCTTGCTTCCCCTTCTGCAAGCTCTGCAGCACAGGCTTGGAGGGGAACATGGCCTCTGCCAGCAGCACCAAGGTTGAGCAATCTTGACAGTTTGCAAATAGGAAGTCAAAGACAACATCAAGACCTTCTTCCATCAGGAGACCTTTCTCACCCTAGAAGAGCACAAACAGAGATATGATTAGTTATACATATATGTAATTCCTGCATAGGTCCAGCTTTTCTTCCTTTGCATCACTGAAAAAAATTTTACTTTCTCCAACATCGTGTCCAGTCAGTGCTTGCCTTTTGGTGTCCAGACAGATGTAGTCTCTCTAATTCCTAATGTTCTCGGCTTTTTCTTTCTGCAACAACGACATTTAAAATCAGAAGATTAGCTCAAATTCTAAGAGCAACATAAAAAGCAGCTGAATGCCCAAATGTGCAAGGAGAGGCAGAGGGAAAAAGAAAGAAGGAATATCTGGGTTCACAGCAGTATGCTTTTATTTGTTGAAGAAGTGTTTGTCATTAAAGTGTTCAAAAGTATATAATAGTGGTCTAATGGAATTTCAGTCTTACCTTTGAAGTCCTCAGATATACTCCAAAGCAGAGTCAACTTTCTTTATATTTGAAGTGTCAAAATAAACGTTGTGCAGTTTGTTGTTTGTTTGTTTGTTTGTTTTTAATGTGAACATCTGTTGCCAGCATACAAAGATTTTTCAGACAGGGCCTTGTGACAATGCTGCTCTCTGCTACTGGAAATTTTGTTTAAAGCTATGTTCTCCAGATTAATTTTCCAAGGTTGAATTGACCTTCAAAAGACTCTGTTAACTGTCCTTTTTCTTGTCGTTTGACCAAAGAGGCTTTTCCTCTGTCTGGACAAGCAGAAATCCCGTAAGTGTTCCTTTCCCACAACAGATTATTCAGGTGTCTTTTCTGGGAAGTTCCACCTTAAATTTTGATTTCTTGCCTTCATAGGCAAAAACTGGTGTCTGGATTCTAACTGCTGACACCAACCTTCACATCACTTCTGAAATTTATTCAGCTAATCGTGCCTTTTCAGTTAATACACTTACATGGAACTAATAACATAATCAAATTAAAACACTGAGAGGTTCCATGTAATAAAATATACCCTGCCTCACTGTGTTTTTAGACTGACCTTGACAGTGAGTTTTTTGCTTAAAGCAATTAGTTAGATGGCTACTGTTCCCTCCAGAAATTCAGTTCTCTTTTGTGATCTGAGGGGTGTGTGAAATACTGCTTCAGTGTTTTGTCAGTCTTTGTAAATCACTGCTACATTGCTTTTTCTTTTCTTTGTGGATATTAGTGTAAGGACAAATACCTAATGCAGATGAGAGCTGCTCGGTGAGGTGGGCAGGATCCATGTCAGTGGTCACCAGGAAGCTAAAGTCATAAAGAACGAGGACATTTGAACCCCAGAAATGGCACAGATGCATCCAAATAACCTGAGTCATGGCTAAGAATGAAAAAATAGAACTTTCCCCACGGAAGCTTTCTTTTAGCCAAAAGTCCAAAATTATTATACTGGCTAAAAAACCAAACAATACATATTAACTTAAGAAGGTTCTTACAGCTACTCAATGCCATTAGAGGGAAACGAGCCACAGTCCCATTTTCTTCTACAGTCTGGACTTCCAAATTGGACCACACTTTCCATGAAGCACCATGAGGAAAGACAGTCCCTCGCAGCCGTCATATTGTGCCTCAGAGTCACTGAACTGGTGAGGCTGTCGGGGAATGCAGATAGGGATAATCAAACCTCCACCCTGAGGTTCTGTGGCCACAAACTATTTCAGTTGATCTGTGCTTCTCTATCATGGGATTTTTTTTTTCCCCCAATGGAAAACAGTGACATTTTCCATGGCAAAACCTATTTTGCTATTTAAACAGTTTCATCATATTTTTGCCTCACTACCTTACTCCTTCTTCCCCTTCTCAAATTCCTCAGGGGGAAAGGGCCTTGAGAAGGGAGAAGATTAGCAAGACCAGCCTTATGCCATTTATAGTACTCTGATCATATTCTTTTCTTTTGTGCAATAGATCTTGACGTTCTTTTCCATTTTCTTCAGCAGCTGCCACTACGTCCAGCTGAGGGTCTTTTAGAAATACGTTAGGCCTCAAAGATGCTCTATGTCCACATGTACGTTAAACTCAGTATTTTACACTCTTGTAGAGAAATTTGCAAAACTTTCATTGTCAAAAAGGACATCCTCTAGAAAATCAGATTTATGAAGCATCAGGCTTTAAGCTAAAGCATCAAAATGTGATATTTTAGAAAATCCTAGCAGCCTGGACTTAGAAAAGAAGCAGTACCTTTAGTTTGCAAAACTTAGGGCTAGGAAAGTACATCTCATTCTTTTCTTCCTTCTTTATAACCCTTTTTCTTTTTGGAATAGCTCCTAATGTGTGACCCCATCATCTAATGCTCCATAACCTGAAACTAACCCTTCTTTATATTGATTGTCTCTAGCCAAAGACTTGAGGAGTGCTTTCTGCTGTTGGATCTGCAAGGTAAATGACCTTTTTTCTTTTCCTGTGCTGAATTTCTGATACAGCCGGTGCAAGTTCAGTGCAGACAGGAGAACAGCAATCTGTTCTTACAGAAAAGAGAAAAAAATGTTGAGAAATGAAGAATGTTTTCCTAACAAATGTTTTCGTTATTTTACATTAAAATGCTATGTTATTAACAACAGGGTATGCTAACATGCACAAACACTCCAACCCCTTTAGAATCTTCCCTTTCAAAACCATTTTTTTGAAAGATGTTTTCCACCACTGAGACTTTTTAGTCTTTAGAAAGGAAATCTAAAAGAGAGTTTGATCATGCATTTCAGAGAATATAAGGCTGAACAAAATTCCATATGCTGCTATTTCAAAAAGGCAATAAAATCCAGTTCATATGTCGCTTTTCATTAAAAATATATAGAAACAAATGACACTAGAGAGTTATATAAAGGTTGTGTCAGTAAAGTTTTCTTTCTGCCTTCCAAGTGTTCCATCACTTATTCTATATAGGTCATATATTTTACAGAAAACAATTTTGGAAATGTGCCAGTTCTTAAAACATTTATCAAGACCTTTCATATCTTTCTTAATATCCAAGACATACCTGATACCCTAGGTCTGCCTAGGTACACCTCTGAGAGAGAAAACAAAAATATAGTTCACATGCTCTAAAAATTGTGAACATCTATCAAAAGCTTGGGTTTTCCAAGTAACATATGCATTTAACTTTATTACAGGCTTTCATGAGATAATTGTAGCATCGGGAAGTTTTTGAGATTGTTTTCATTAAACAGAAAACAATCACAACTTTCAAATCTCTGATACAGGCAAATGTTGACTATTGTTGTTACAGAGCTCACAATATGCAGCAATGTTCATGCTTCACATTGCTGTGGTTAATGTTGGAGCAGAGTGACTGAACAAAACAGCCTAAAACTAAAGCTAAGGATAATGACAAAATCTTTTTCATGCGAGTCTGAGATCTCTGGAGAGGCAAACGTGGCAAATTTTTATGAAAGGCAGGATACCCCAAACTGTTGCTTTTCAAGAGAATTTCAGTTTGTTTCAGAATTTCTACAACTTCATCAATATGCTTTATGAAGCTTGCATGATTGATTGCTTTGTTTTAGTTTTATGCACAGATTTGCTTTTCAGCCTGCCAATCTATGATCGCCACATAAATTATTAACCAACTACTTGTTTTTTAGTGTAGTTACTGGCTGAGGACCTCTAACTGAAAATACTCTTTCTGTCCCATTTGGCATATAAAAAGCAACTTACACAATTCCATGGACAACCGAGAAGTTCACAATATCATACACAGGCAGTGTATCTCGCAGGTCTTACAAATGATTGGGAAAAAAAAAAGTCTAAAAGCCCTAGAAGAAACTCTGAAGACAAGCTGAGACTCAGTTTATTTTACAGATGATGTTGCCTCTGCACTAGCTGTAAGTCATCCATTTTCTTGTGTTGTACATGATGTGTAATTATTTATATTACAGAAACATATAGATAGTCCAAAAATTAATTCCAGATTGGGCTAAGTATTCATCTATTTCAAACGTACTCCTGCCTCCCTCTCCGCCCCCAATTTCAAATTTTAATTATTAACACAGACAGATTGGTCAATCAGAAATATTATTCCCACGAGAATCGAAGCAGAATTGACTGAACAAAGCTGGGAGTCAAAACCAGCTGTCCTCTAGCACAAGCTTGTGCCTGCATGACGAAATTATCTTCCCTCTCTGACACTGGATGTGAGGTGAAGTGGCCTCTGCTGTGTTGTCAAGCTCTGATTAATTAGCTTGTGAATTTTGTAATTCCAGGGGCTTGAGCAAGTTTGTGTAATTTGTACATAGTGTACCTAGTAAATAGAGAGTACACTGAGCTCATGAACAGTCTCCTGTTATTGTTGCATAAAGCTATCTAAACAGAGAGTTTATTTTTCAGTGCAGCATTATTAATGCCTTCCCTATTATTGTGTGGCATGAGGAACAGAATGCCTTCATCTCCATTGTTGGCTGCAGGCTTTCAGTAGAGTTCAAACACACACCCTGCTCTGCAAGTACAATCTGGTTCAAAACTAAATGCAAACAAATGCAGGCTGAAAAATGTTTTTAAAAAGGAACTTTTTATATCAAGCATCCTGCCCCCACAACAAATCAGTCCCCAGTTAGGACTGACTGGTCTTCACTTTCCATCACGGACGCTGGCGTCTGATCTTCCTCCGCCTCAGTATTTTCTGTCTCTCTGTGCAGATACACCAAGGTTTCCTTTTCAGACACATCCTACTATTGCTCTCCTCCCACCAAACCTGGTGTAAGGCAACCTGAAGCCCCATGCCCCCAGCCCTTCCCACCACACTAGACAGTCCTGGCTCCAGTGTCCCCGTCCCTGTCTCCCAGCAGGCTGTCTCCATTAATGCAGCACTGGAGAAGTGGTACTGCTGGATGAGGGGACTAGCGAGGCTAGAGCTCTTTAGGCACCCACCAAGCACTGGCCTCCTTCAGACATGCAGGCTTGAGGGAAGGCTCTCTGGCTTGCTCAGAAAAGGATGAAAGGGAGTAGTCCTGCCACCCTGGCAAAACAAGAGTGGGGGAAGATGCACAAATTATTTTGGGAAAAAAAAAAAGGAAAAAAAAGTTCCCTCCTTCACAGAATCCCTTCCTGGAAGCTTTACTGTTGAAAAACATCTGGATTCAAAGGCTGATCCCAGGTGGTTTTTTGGCCAATTGACCTTCACACATCTTACCCAGCACCCTCCTAGGTGGGGGGGCCTTGTGTTGTTCTGATAGGTAAGTAAAAGTAAGTGGCACTGGCATGAACCTGGAGTAACTGTTGATACCAGCAGCATATGTGAAAACACACATTAAACTAATTTTAACCTGTGACCCTGCCCTTTCTCAATGGAAGCTCTCTTGATGAGGTTTGTGTCTAGAGAACTCTGCAACAAACCACATATCTGCTTAACCAGGCAAAAGGTATGGGACTTCAATACCAACACACATTTTTCCTCAGCCACAAGCATAAACATTCCACTCTTTACCCTGAAATATATACTTTAATTCTGTATTTGGTGAGCACAGATGACAGTCTTTGCTTGTAAGGACTGGGAATCGTGTTGGTAGCATTGTCATAGAATCATAGAATCATTGAGGTTG
>NW_009216054.1:0-13255 GCF_000690835.1 Fulmarus glacialis | reverse complement strand
CTGCCTGCCAGGTTAAACCACAACACTACTCTTCATAAAAATGAATTGTGGGCTTCTTTTTCTGGGGTAATTTCTCTAGTATTCTGGTTTGGCATAATCTATAAAATACTCCCTAATGTATGATGTATAGTCTTAGGTACTGGTCCAATTTTTTAATATTTTTTCTAAAAATTATTGCAAAGTTTATTTTTAAAGTAAGTACAAAAATCCTGCTTTCACATGTGAAACTTGTCTAATTTTCAATGAGAGCAAACCATGGCTGTCAACAATACAGAAATACAGAAATAAAGGAGAAAACGGAATTAAGAATACCTTTCAGCATAAAAAACCCGGGGAGTTTTTCTGTCATAAGCACTTTCACATCTAAATCTTGGGTCCATTTCTTCACTTATCTCAGGATCATAGTCCATTCTGTAGTATCTTCTACCAAAATCACGATCCTCATCAAGTCTGTGATGCTTCCTAATAGGAATTACAGATTGGCTAGCAAATCCACGATGTCTTCGATTGGGAACATCCAAATCTTCATCGAGTCTTTTATTTAATAGTCGACTTCTTAATTCAACCTCATGATCTAACCTATGATACCTGTCTTCCTCCAGCCATCTCTTATTTAGCAGCTCTTCATAACCTTCTGTAGAAGTAAAGGCATCCTTCTTGGGAGGTTCTGCACCTGTATTACAGGCATGTAGTTCTGCATGTAGTTCTGGCTGGAGCCTGGCAACAGCAATAGGTTTTTTATTCCTGTCCATCTCATTCTGTTTAATGGAAAAAAAAAATTAAAAGATCTGAATATAAACAAATGACACTGAGCAAAAACTTGGTTTTGTATTTCTTCAAACAATCCCTAAACAGATACTGGAGAAAAGGTAGGAGGTGAGCAAGAAAAATACGTCAAGGAGGGCTTAAAAGCTAGGGATATTTTTTTTTTTTTGAGGAAAAAAAAAAAGCACTGTTTCTCTTATCTAATGTTTTTCAGAAGAATGGCTATCAAACCTGGACGGGCCTTTTACGAACTCCAATTTGACCTTCAGATTCAGAGATGCAAAGAATCAAAAAACACTTTGAACTTTATACCTCATCAAGAGACTAGATATCTTTATTCTATCCAGATTCAGGCAAGCCTGCAATACTTCTTACCTATGAGCACAACCTTTTAACCTGACCATTTCTTAATCTATTTCTTCGCTCCCCAGGAGATGTCACTATGAGAAAGGATAGTTTATTGGATAAAAAACAACCCTATGAAGCACTGAACCAGTGTTCAATACACAGTTCTAGCAAACAACATGGTTTTGGATAAATCCTGTAGAATTTCTGTGCAGTAATCTTTCATCTGTGGAATAAAGATAACAGTAACCCATACTTTGCAAAATGTAAAGAAAAATAAATTAAAGATGCAAATGACACCAAACTGGGAAGAGGGATCAATATACTAGAAGGTATGACTGCCACTCAGAAGGATCTTGACAAACTGGAGAAATATGCTGACAAAAAGCTCATGAAGATCAACAAATGCAAATGCAAAATTCTCCATCTGAGACAGAGTGATGCCATGCACCAGTACAGGCTGGGCACTGAGAGTCTAGAAAGCAGTTTTGCAGAAAAAGGCCTGGGTTAGTGGTGGGCAACTAGCTGAACATGAGTCAGCAGTGATGATGTCCAACCACACCCCGGGCTACATTAGCAAGAGTGTCATCAGCAGGTCAAGGGAAGTGATCCTTCTCTGCTCAGTATTTATTCAGTATTCAGGTTCTGGTGTGGTGTGCCCAGTTTCCGCCCCCTCCCCATGGATACTGACGAACTGGAGAAAGTGCAGAGGATGGCTACTGAGATTAAGTAGGCACTTACGCTAATAAAGAAGCTGACAGAGCTGGGCTTGTTCAGCCTGGAAAAAGAAGGTTAAGGAGGGTATGTATGGGGGCAGGAGGAACTAGTAATTGCAGTCTCTACCTAATGGGTGGTTACAGAGATGCCAGAATCATGGTTTTCAAAGAACCAACGGCCGCAAGTTGCAGCAAAGGAAATTCCGATGGGATACAGAGGGAAAGAACTTCAGATCAAGAGGTTAAAGCAGTGGAACAGGTTGCCCAGAGGAACTGTGGATTCTCCATCCTTTCAAAACTCAGCCAGGTAAGGCCTGACCAACCTGATCTAACTGTGAAGTTAACCTTACACTGAGCAGGGGACTGTACTACATGACTTCCAGAGGTCCCTTGCAACTGAAGTTTATCTAAACTGTTGGATCAAACTTTTGAGGTCACGTATGTTAATCATGAGACCCATTCATTTGACTCTCGCTCCAAGTCAAATATCCCTCAGAGATGCAAGAACCTCAATAAATCCTCACCATTTTTTTTTTCCTATTTGTTCTTTTATGACAGCAAAATTGTTTCTACACAAGAATAATAAAAATATAACGTAAAGGTCCAATGGGATGACAAACAAAGCAGAAAGAAAAAACCTTGACTCCCTAAATAGATTTGATTAGATAAGCCAGTTGAGGAAACAAATGCCCAAACATGTAGAAAAATCTTTAGATATTTATTGACTCAGTTACACAAACACACGCTGCATCTTTGCCACGTATTTCCTAGGAATCACTGCTGCGTAGCACTCCAACCCTTGAAGAAACGTGTAAGAATCAGATACTGAGTTCCAACATCTAAAGGATGCCTGAATACTGCCTTATAGCTGTCTTCACAGATTAAAATAGTTTTCAACTATATGACACTCCAATGCACTTGGAGGAAAAGAACTTTCTCATATGAAAACAACCTTTCTGGAGACAGACAAGAAACATTCTTCTAGATAGAACTTAAAAATACATGGGTATTTGCACTTGCCGACTGCTATAAGAAAGACATTAACTTTTCAGCTGTTGTGAGTATAAATACAAGTCCCTTCATAGAATGACCTAGCTCTCACACTACTGTATACTTAAGAATTTCCATATTAAAAAAAAAAGTGGAAAGACTTCTTAAATCAAACCTGCATTAGATGAGAGTTCCAAATTATTGCAGTCCGTCACTAAACTAAGGTAATGATATTTAAAAAAGAAAATTTACCCATTCTACGCAAGGTTTTACAATTAACAAGCAGCAGAGAGGATTTCTCAGATCAATATATTGCTCCCAGATTACTAAAACAAAGGGTCTCACAACAATGACTGGACATCAGGAAAAACTTCTTTACTGAAAGAGTGGTCAGGCCTTGGAACAGGCTGCCCAGGGAAGTGGTAGAGTCACCATCCCTGGAAGTATTTAAAAGACGTGTAGATGAGGCGCTTAGGGACATGGTTTAATGGGCATGGTGGTGTTGGGTTAACGGTTGGACTTGATGATCTTAGAGGTCTTTTCCAACCTTAATGATTCTATGATTCTAATGCTAATTATACCTAAAAATCCCCTGTTGACTGTTGTACTGGTTTTGGCTGGAATAGAATTAAATTTCTTCATAGCAGCTTGTATGGGGCTATGTTTTAGATTTGTGATTAAAACAGTGTTGATAATACAGGGATATTTTAGTTACTGCTGAACAGCGCTAACACAGCATCAAGGGCTTTTCTGCTTCTCACACCACCCCACCAGCAAGTAGGCTGGGGGTGCACAAGAAGTTGGGAGAGGACACAGCCGGGACAGCTGACCCCAACAGACCAAAGGGATATTCTATACCACGTGACGTCATGTTCAGCATATAAAGCTGGGGGAAGAAGGAGGAACATGGGGGCATGTTCGGGGTTATGGCACTTGTCTTCCCAAGCAATCGGTATGCGTGATGGAGCCCTGCTTTCCTGGATATGGCTGAACAATTGCCTGCTGGTGGGAAGTAGTGAATGAATTCCTGATTTTGCTTTGCTTGCCTGTGCAGCTTTGGCTTTACTTATTAAACTGTCTTTATCTCAACCCACGAGTTTTCTCACTTTTACCCTTCTGATTCTCTCCCACCATCCCACTGGGAGGGGCGGGAAGTGAGCGAGTGGCTGCGTGGTGCTTAGCTGCCTACTGCCACACAAATCAAAGGCCTCAACTCAGAATCTGAGTTCAATTATGCATGTGTCAAGCTCACTTTCAGTAGTAAAGATTTTTTTTTGATTCACAAATGCACAGCACCATACACTGGACAGCTGCCTGCACTTGCCTTGCTTTCTCATGAACTGGACACAGACTGAGGAAAAAGCAGCTACAAATAAAAGTTAAGGAATACTGTGTGGAGCTCAACATTTTGTCCAAAGAGACAGCTTTTTTGGCCACCACTTTTATTACCAAGAACAATCCAGGGACTTGCTTCAGACACACATAAGAATGAAAGCATCCTTCTACCAGATAGACATGACTGAAGTAGGAATCAAGAACTGTACTGTATGACTCGTAACCAATATATCTATTGCTAGATATATTAATAAAACTGTGGCCTATTTGAACGACATTCTTTGCTTATTTTGTCTGACTTTGTATGTCTTAGTCAATGATAAAACAATTGACAAGATCATTTATGTTCTTCTTTGTATCAGCTTCAGTAAAACTGTATTACCTCTGTGTTTTTCTTCCCTAATTTCCTTAGCCTTTCATTCCATTCTTCTTTATCCCTGAGATATTGATTGTACTCCTTGTTTCTTTCAAGCCGTAGTTTCTCCTAAAACAGGCATTGAAAAGGGCATCATAATTTTGCATTTTTGAGTAGCTTTTAACTTCATAGAACTGCAGTATTAAATGAATACATGCGAGCTGTGTGTTTGTCCTCCTCCTTCTTTGTGATGTACAAACAGGGCTTGAATTGCTTTGAGGTTTTCGTTTATTCTTGAACATAGTACTTTCTCTTAACGTGAAATCTGTAAATAGAAGTCAGCTTCTTGGGCGTGAAGTCTAGTCCCCAGTAACACCACTGTTTATCAAGTTCTATCTTAAAACCAGTTAGGTTTCCTCCTGCTAAATCTATTCCAAAATTGTTCAAAGCCTCACTCCTTTGACAATTAGAAATCACTTGCTAATTTGCAATCTGGATGTATTTACAGATGATTTTTAAAACATATTTTTTTGTGTGTTAAGGTTAGTGGTGACTTGCCCCACTCATAATTAAAACAGGACAACAAATACATGTATAGACAAGATGTGTCAATTATAGCTTAGGATATAACTTGAACTGTCAAATTCAAACAAGCAGTTAAGCTGACTGCAAAAAGAGTCAAAAGCGCAAAGAATGCAAGGAAAACTAAGAAAAACATGATCTATCCACCTTGTCCTATCTGCTTTTGCAAGGTGACAACATTTATAACGAGCTTGCTCAGGTCTAAAAATATGCAGGAATCGTACATCAATAACCTAATAATACAATATGAAATACAAAAGTCTCCAGGTAATGCAAACTCTAATTTGCGTTATTTCCTGATATTAGTACCTTACGTTTAGAGCATGGGACATCTCTTATACTACCTCATTCCAACCATCATATAAATGAAAAAAAGAGAATTATATTACAATATTATGAATCACGCTCTTCTCCACTGCAATATTTTCCAATAAAAAAGCAAAAGGTATTAAAAAATCTGATTATATATAAATTTATTTCCCATGAACAAATTTCAAACAAAAATAATTTATACCTTAATCACCATGGAAATACCAGCTTAGTAATAGTTTTGCAAATGAGACCAATGCTCCCCAAAACTGTTTTGGTTTTTTTTTTTTTTTCCAAAATTTGTGTCTATAGGTTTTCTGACAGTGACAATATAAAACCTGCAGACAGCTATGAAAGCTGCCTGAGGGGTATTTTCCAAAGCTGATAAACTAGCATTGTCTTTAACAGGTGGGAAAACACTCAGCAGAAAATTCAATATGCTGTGTGACTGCACGTTTTACCTAATAGAGGAAACCAAAATGCAAATGTTAACCTCTAATCATTAGCTGCCCAGAGGCTAGCAGTTTAGCAGGGCACAGTGTGACATCTTCTGGCAGCTTTTAGGTTCTGCAATAGTAATAAATAAATGGGTAAAAAGGATACAATGCACTTGTACATAAAAATCTCAGTGAATGTTGAGCTGCTGTGATATAAACCCATCAATGATCAGACACGTTCCCAGTTCAGATACGTCTTTCATTTCATCAGAATTAATCAACGATACTTCATCTTTCACTGTTTCAGCACACTCGCAAGGGTTAACGCAAAGTTCACGAGAACTTGAAGCTAACATAAACTCAGCACAAATGCATGCCGCCACTGAGAAGTCGTCCTTTCCCTTTCCTGGGCATTTCATTCTTGCTGCCTCCCTATTTTTTAACACTAGTATAATTTGGAGTTTTGGGCTTTTTCATAACAGCGATTTTCACTTATTTGAGTTCTCACCTGGCTCCTCATATGGCCAAACATTCCTGCCAGCACAAGAGTGGCAGAATGCATAAGTAAGCGCAGCAAGGGCAAGACCAACGCATTCAATAGCAGAAGTCTTGCACCAGATTACAGTGACAGCATAGCCCCAAACAGAGCAACAATGCAACTCCAAGGCAACATAGGTTGAAAAAACCAAAAACAAATAAAACCCCCAAGAGTGCAACAGTCCAGTCCTCCTCCAGCAAGAGTTTCTCTTTCTGCCTTGTGTCTCCACTGAGGTTTGACCGATCCTAACAACCAACCAGTGGTGTTCGTTGAGTCAGCAAAAATATTTGCTAAATTACAATGTTTCTGCTGATTCAACTTCCTGGATCAATTTACAAGCAAACACAAGAAAGGAACTGGGAATGCAAGGCCAACAATGTGAGGGCAGGAGGAGGGGTGACCCCTGTAAAACCGATTTAGGCTTTCACAGAATCATACTATGCATCAGAGGATTGGATCAGAGGTTAAGAAAATCCATATATGCATGTTGCATCTTCATATTCTAACATCCATGAACCTCCAATAGCAGAGAGACTGTTATGGCTGGTGTCTTTCTCCAACAAGCAAGACCATAAACCGATAAGAAACCTCAGGGAAATTCAAAGGGGCTAAATGCAGAGAGAGAATGTGTACTCCTTTCACAAAACACATTAGTATCTGTACTCTCAAAGAAAAGATTGGAAATTGGGAAGATTCCTATATTAACAGCAGGCAACATGTGAAATACCAGATTAGCTTTTATTTAGATTCCTAGATTTATCTGTTCAAAAAAAAAAAAAGAAAAAAAATCACATGAGGATAAGCAAGCAGGTTAAGCATACACAAAGACATCGAAACAAATTGTGTACAGCAGAAAGCACACTTCCTTTTGTTCTGACAGGAACTGATAAGAATATCACTGTAGAAACAACTGCAAGCAAATATTTTTAAAATTATCCCCAGGCTGCAGTAAGAAGAGTAATAAATTAGAAAAGTATATATATATATAGTTTTAAGAAAAACAGTGTTCTTTATTAGATGAATATTTATTGCTGAACAAATCCCAAGCACAACACTAGAGCTTTTGAACACACCAAGTGCCCTGTAGGTGTGAATTAGAAATAGTAAACCTCAAACTAGTATCAGTATAGAATTACACATCTAATTACCTAAAAATTAAGAGTACAGGTAACCTAGGATTAAAAATTTTTAAACAACAAAATTTAAAGACTTTACTTTTCTGAAGATTATTCTAACAACCACCTCCAAAAATGTTCATTTGCAAACAGTGTAAAAAACCCAACCAAACAAAAAAACTTAAATGGAAATATTTTTTTCCACAACAGTTTTAACATCCAGGTTCATTTTCAAGTTATACATCGCTTACTTCATTTCCTCCAGATATTTACCTTGGCAGATCTTCGCTCATCAATAGGAAGAGATAATCCCTGAGTATATGGATCTACTTCACCAGTAGTCAGGTAATTTTTCTACGTTAAAAAAAAAAAAAAATCATTCAATATATTTTAAAATACCAAATCTTACTTGCTAAATAGTTGCTAGGAATTATATTTCCTGAAATAAATCTGATCAATTTAATGAAATAAAGACTGAAGACAACCTTCATATTTTGAAAATGTAGGATGTTCTTGGAACACACGAATGAAGTGAAGTCAAGGAGTGCAAAAAGTAAAGAGCTTTGTCAAGCTTTAAGCTTGAGTTTGAAAGTGTTTGGCACTTCTTCCCTGTTACACTATTTCAAGGATTACATAAGTTAGTCTCTGTATATTAAAAAAAAAAAAATTTTTATTCAAAAAACCCCCACCATTATTCAATTCTCCTGTAAGCAAGTAGCGTAAGCACAAGCATCTGCACAAGGATAAGAGGAATTTTCCAAGACACTACCTTACTTAAGATGAAAAATTGCTTTTTCTAACTGCAGAAAACTTATGTCTACCTCTTATATTAACAGATGTAATCCATGCTAACACTAGCATAGTCACCACTCTGCATCTCAACACTATCTGTTTTCTACAACAGCAGTCCCCAAGCTTTTCAGGATAATGACCCATCAATAAATCTTGTAATTCCTTACGGACCATCAGTCACTTTCAGAACTTTCCATTGAAAACACTACTTTGTTGCTCCATACAGCTCCCTGGGCCGCAGATTGGGAACTGGGCTGCACAGCAAGTCAAAGTATCAGCCTTTCAAATCAGACACCAATGCTGGAACAGGTCCTTAGCTTCCAGGTCTTCAGCTTCTTCATCCATCACTCCTTTACTAAAAACATTTCCAGGCCATTCTCAGTCAATCACCTATGTTTTATAAATCCAATTATCTTTAATAAAAAGATCATCTATTTGTATGTGGCATGGGCTGATGAGGGTTAGATACAGTATTTCACTAGCATTGTTTCCTTCCATTATCTATGTTGTAACGTAGCTTAAGAGCTTAGAGGCATATCAACAGGAAAGAGCTCTACCTGTTCCAGTGCAAAACCACATCTTTATGAATTATATTTCACAACTACACATTAAAAGATTTAAGGGATTTAATAACCATGCAAATATTCAAGCACTGAGACAACTAGATTAATATGGAAAACTAAGTTATTTTTACTAGAAAAAGTAAATAAATTGTAATCCTCATTATTAAGTAATTCTTTTCACACTTTGAACACATCTGTAGAGATTACCTCTGATCTTAAAAAGGTATTTGCCAAAAATCAGAAGCTGATATGGAAACTGCATTTTCTACATCAGCGAGACTAAACAAGTTATTAACCAACATATTATCACTATGAGAGCTGCTAAAAGTTGCACTATCTCTTTATGTGGGGACAAGAAATTAGGGATTGTTATCCTATCTCTTCGTCAGGCCTTACAAGCTTAATATAGCTAACGTGTACTACATGAAAAAAAAATCAAGCCTTATAAACCTAAATTTGTAAAACTGAAGTTCAATTGAGAATATAAAACACTAGAAGTTTATGTAAAACTTATATTATTTGGGTACTTCGGTGAGAATTATGAAACATTAAGCTTTAACACAATATTCTGACTTCAAAAATAACCTGACGTTTAAGATTAAATAAGAAGCAACAATTATATAAGCATCATTTTGGTTAGAGGTTAAGACGACAGTTAATTCTGCTGTTGCCATTGTTATTCAGGAATTCTAGTGCATGCTTATGTAGTTAATTTGTATCATATGCATGTTATTCAAAGCCCCAGAAAAAACAGAAGGTTGTGTTTCTACCATATTACCTCCTGGTCCTTTACTGAAGTTGCTTAATTTGAACAACCTGGATGGACAGCATTAAATTTGAAAATCACATATACATGACAGTATAATGATATAAATAATTAAAAAAACACTGTAATTGAACAAAGCTTGTGCCTTTGGTATTATTTTTTCCTCACAATACTTGTATTCTTGCATTCTGGCCACTAGGTGCTGAATAACTGGCTCTACTGCTTTCTTAAGCACCACTGATGAGATTTCACAGTGATAGGGAAGAAAAAAGTCCTGACTCTGGTTCCGATGACATATTATAATATTTCAGAGTTTACAATTTTATTCCAGCTTTAAAAAGTATGTATATCAAGCAAAAAAAACCCTGAACTCGTAACATCTATTTAACTGATAAGCCTTGAAGCAAATGTCTACTAAAAGAAAAACTTTTCTAGAGTCAGCATTAGACAGCAACAATAGCAATTGAAAAGGAAAAAAGAAATCAACAAGTGTTTTAAAACCTTATTAATGGAAAATAATAAATATAAGCAATCATTTTGCACAAAGCAAACAATGCTGTTAACCACAACTAATCACTACAGCATGCACAAACACACAAAGCACAAAAAAAGTAATGATTTTTTTAAATGCAAAGAGCACAAAGCTTTCAAACAAAGCAAAAAGCAACTAATTTGAAGAAAAAAAAAAATTATATTGCAGGCACCCTACCTTTCTTTTTGCCTGTGAAATACCCTAAAAGTCAGGGAAAAGATACTATTCAAAAAGAGTCTTTCATTCAAAAATATTTGACTTAACAAAAAAGACTTCTTTTCTTAAAGCCAATTCATTCTTTCATTTTAAAACTAAAGACACTGATAATTAGCATTTTCAGACAACAGAAAATATTTGGTCCCTGTTCGGTTTTTTTTCTGTTTGACTAAGAAGGGATACAGAATATTCCCAAGACTATGACATTTCATACATATCATTTCAATTATGAATTTACTGTGACATTTAATAAATCATACTATGCGGAACGTCAAAGTTTTTTTTATTTCTAAAATTGAAAAGAAGCTGTCAAAGGGAGTCACACTAATTATAGGAATATTCTTACCTGAATTACAGACCATAGAATACATAAGTACTTAAGGAAGTAACAGATGATATTATAAATTCTTAAGAAGAAACTAAGAAAGAAGTAGAGATAAATAAATAAAAGTATTCAGAATATAATCTACTAAATAATATGTAGTCTCACGGCAGTAAGATCTGGAGAAGCCTAAAATATATAACCCTTCCTAGCAGTGACATTTTGAAATTACTCTTACTTGAGTCTTCGAGATCAGCCATCGCTCATAATGAATGCCTTCTTACAAAGATTTTCCACAGATTTTATTAATGTTCATTCAATTAAAATGAGAGTCATTTTAAAAGACTCACTAAACTCAGGCAAGCAGACAAGAAGCTTTACCTGAGAAAGATATCGCCTATAATCTTGTCGAAGTTCCTCTTTGAGTTTATGTTTTTTTCGTTCATATTCTTCTCCAAGAGGTAAACTCAAGCCATAGTCACCTGAAAGTTTAACACCATTAAATATTATTATTCTACTATTTTGTATTAATACAAAGCACATCCTGCAAAAGCTACATCTGGATTTTTATTAGACATCAGCAATTAAAAAAAATGAACTATGCACCAGTAATCACAAAAGAGCTGAAATAAAAACCACTTTCTCTGTATGAAAAGTTGGGTGGAAAGCACTGAAAAATGGATTGGGTTTTGGATGTTTTTCCGCCCACTAGAAAAAAAATACAACATAAACTGGATTTATTTGGATAGTTTGACAAATAGTATAAAATAACCTAAATATTGTATATATTTCTTCTGTCAATATATGTTTCAAAGGAAATCTCCTTTGACATGTTAGTTTCTAAATTACTCTGATATTTTAAGCTGTGCTTATCACATAATAGCAAAGATACTTACACACATTTAGTACTTTTCCAAGAGTCAGGTCTCATAACAGCTGCACTCTTTAAATATGATGCTATGCAAGTTGTTTGTTGTTCCCAAAATATATTTTAAAGTACTTTATAAGAAATATCCTCTGCCCCAGAAGCCCACCTCTGCAGCTACTTTTACTTTTACTAGTGAATTCCACAAAACCTTGCAACAAGAGACACAGATTGCAACTCTCTGTTTTTTTAATTACCTATTGTTTCTCTGAAAGCATTTCTACGTCTTGCAGTCTATGTAAAATGAGTAGCAAGGAATAAGAGGAAATAGAGGGATATTCAGGATTTACTCTTACATCAGTCCCAATTTATTGCATGGTACTTTGTTTGACCCCCGTATTTTAAATGTTTAGGGCATTAATTGGTGTCTGTACAGTAAAAATGACATTATATAAATGCTGAAAATTGCTAACTTGGGAATCACTCTGCTACTGAAACAGATAAAAGGTTGAAATATACTTAGTAAAAATACACTTAGCTGGCTTGGCTTGAGATAGTTTCAGCTAAGTCAGAATGTATCCTCACAAGCCAAAACAGGAGTCAGCCTGCTGTTCCATAGAACCAAAGGACCTAACACCTGATTAAGTATGTCATACGTGATTTTGAACTACTAACCAAAATCTGCATGGGAGCTGCTTCTCCAACCTGCAAGTTACTTTTCTCCTAATTTTGCACATAAGGTGAGTTCCATTAAAAAATAACATACCATTTCAACACTCAAAAAAGGCATAAGTGTAAAGAGGAATAGAATACAGAAAAGGAAATTATTTGTTTCAGCTACTTGCTCTTGCCTTTTATTTTCACATAAAATTATTGTTGGATTAACTATAGGAAACCAAGAAAAAAAATCAAAAGCAACTAACACACCAGAGTGAAGATTCATTCAGTAACTTCACAGAAGCCAGTAAAATTCAGTACAAAAAAAAAAAGTATCAGTGAGAATCAAGTGCTTTGATGCAAATATGTGAAGTATTCAAACAAAAGACAGTTTAAAGTTACTTTTATTACAGAAGACCTTTTTTTGGCCACTAGAAAAGCACTGAGATAACAATTATGGGTAGTGATTTAAAAGATATTTGAAAACTACCTACTTCAAAAAACTTACTTTAAGAGAGCCTGCAGGGCAAAATACTCCAGTTAACATACATTCATCTTAATTTCGTGCACAATTTGTCTGAATTCTTCTATCGGAATAAGAGATATGCTTTGTTTTTCATTGGTTTTCTGCTTTTGTTTATTCTGTATTTGCTGTATGTATTTGCCATTTCACACAATCACATTGACAACTTTTTTTTTTAAGAAAAAAGTTAAGATTTTAAATGCATTTTTACATAAAAGTTTGCATGCATTTAATATGTTGAGAAATAACTATAACTTCATTCAGCCTGATTCTCAACACTACTGCTAGAACTATAGAACATACTTAGCAGCTACCAAGGAACAAGTACCTGTCTAATTTAATCCAAAGGAAATTACATTGCTTTCAAGCAGACCCAGCCAATAGTATCAACAACCATCCACTGATAGCCAAATGTGTTCAGCACCCAAATTATTATTATAGAATGTGCTGGTTTTGGCTGGGGTAGAGTTAATTTTTCTTCATAGTAGCTAATATGGGCCTACGTTTTAGATTTGTGCTGAAAACAGTGTTG